>NW_027260951.1:140000-157500 GCF_045791955.1 Oncorhynchus clarkii lewisi
CCTCTTCCCAGGGTGAATGGACATCTTCAGGTAGGGGTCAGGGTTAAAGAACATCCCCTTCTTCAGACCCAACGCACGGATATCTATAGAGAAAGACACATACCATGTATCCTGGAAATATACTGGAAATATACTGGAAATATACTGGAAATATACTGGAAATATATAAAGCTCATGGGTATCTACACAGATACACATATTAGAGCTGTGGAGTTATATCATACACACACACACAGAATAATTAAATAATACATTTATTTTAAACACATTAGGGTCTCTACAGAAAGACTCAGAGAAATCTCTACTTCATAATGTATACCAGGTGTCGGTAGACAACTCTGGCCCAGGAGTGGCTGTATACCAGGGGTCGGTAGACAACTCTGGCCCAGGAGTGGCTGTATACCAGGGGTCGGTAGACAACTCTGGCCCAGGAGTGGCTGTATACCAGGTGTCGGTAGACAACTCTGGCCCAGGAGTGGCTGTATACCAGGGGTCGGTAGGAGTGGCTGTATACCAGGGGTCGGTAGGCAAGTCTGGCCCAGGAGTGGCTGTATACCAGGGGTCGGTAGACAACTCTGGCCCAGGAGTGGCTGTATACCAGGTGTCGGTAGACAACTCTGGCCCAGGAGTGGCTGTATACCAGGTGTCGGTAGACAACTCTGGCCCAGGAGTGGCTGTATACCAGGTGTCGGTAGACAACTCTGGCCCAGGAGTGGCTGTATACCAAGTGTCGGTAGACAACTCTGGCCCAGGAGTGGCTGTATACCAGGGGTCGGTAGACAACTCTGGCCCAGGAGTGGCTGTATACCAGGTGTCGGTAGACAACTCTGGCCCAGGAGTGGCTGTACACCAGGTGTCGGTAGACAACTCTGGTCCAGGAGTGACTGACAGGAGGTCACGTGCAGTAACACATCTCAACCACAGGGAGGCAGTGCAGATCACACCAGACCAGTGTAGATTGAGACAAGCTGCCAATCAACAATAACTGACCTGATAAAGTGAAGCTGACGAGTTTCCGACAGTTCTCTGTCACTGATTGGCCCTCAGCTTGGCCCTCGGCTCTAACCTGGCAAGGAAACAACCAATGGGAGATGAGCTGTGACGGGAACTCAACCATTGAGAGATGTTAGTATAGGACAGTATAATACCACAGACATGAGACTTATGGTTAAGGGCCAACAAGACTGGAAAATATACCATCAACACAGAGCAGTACAGTACAGTGTAACACTGAGATATATCAATATCCAGTGTAACACTGAGATATATCAATATCCAGTTTAACACTGAGATATATCAGTATCCAGTGTAACACTGAGAAATATCAATATCCAGTTCAACACTGAGATATATCAATATCCAGTTTAACACTGAGATATATCAATATCCAGTGTAACACTGAGATATATCAATATCCAGTTCAACACTGAGATATATCAATATCCAGTTTAACACTGAGATATATCAATATCCAGTGTAACACTGAGATATATCAATATCCAGTGTAACACTGAGATATATCAATATCCTGTTTAACACTGAGATATATCAATATCCAGTTCAACACTGAGATATATCAGTATCCAGTTCAACACTGAGATATATCAATATCCAGTTCAACACTGAGATATATCAATATCCAGTTCAACACTGAGATATATCAATATCCAGTTCAACACTGAGATATATCAATATCCAGTTTAACACTGAGATATATCCATATCCAGTTCAACACTGAGATATATCAATATCCTGTTTAACACTGAGATATATCAATATCTAGTTCAACACTGAGCTATATCAATATCCAGTGTAACACTGAGATATATCAATATCCAGTGTAACACTGAGATATATCAATATCCAGTGTAACACTGAGATATATCAATATACAGTTCAACACTGAGATATATCAATATCCTGTTTAACACAGAGCAGTACAGTACAGTGTAACACTGAGATATATCAATATCCAGTTCAACACTGAGATATATCAATATCCAGTTCAACACTGAGATATATCAATATCCAGTTCAACACTGAGCAGTGCAGCACAGTGTAACACTGAGATATATCAATATCCAGTTCCACACAGAGCAGTACAGCACAGTGTAACACTGAGATATATCAATATCTAGTTCAACACAGAGATATATCAATATCCAGTTCCACACAGAGCAGTACAGCACAGTGTAACACTGAGATATATCAATATCCAGTTCAACACTGAGATATATCAATATCCTGTTTAACACAGAGCAGCACAGCACAGTGTAACACTGAGATATATCAATATCCAGTTCAACACTGAGATATATCAATATCCAGTGTAACACTGAGATATATCAATATCCAGTTCAACACTGAGCAGTACAGCACAGTGTAACACTGAGATATATCAATATCTAGTTCAACACAGAGATATATCAATATCCAGTTCCACACAGAGCAGTACAGCACAGTGTAACACTGAGATATATCAATATCCAGTTCCACACAGAGCAGTACAGCACAGTGTAACACTGAGATATATCAATATCCAGTTCAACACTGAGATATATCAATATCTAGTTCAACACTGAGCTATATCAATATCCAGTTCCACACAGAGCAGTACAGCACAGTGTAACACTGAGATATATCAATATCCAGTTTAACACTGAGATATATCAATATCCAGTGTAACACTGAGATATATCAATATCCAGTTCAACACTGAGATATATCAATATCTAGTTCAACACTGAGCTATATCAATATCCAGTTCCACACAGAGCAGTACAGTACAGTGTAACACTGAGATATATCAATATCTAGTTCAACACTGAGCTATATCAATATCCAGTTCCACACAGAGCAGTACAGTACAGTGTAACACTGAGATGTATCCATATCCAGTTCAACACTGAGATATATCAATATCTAGTTCAACACTGAGCTATATCAATATCCAGTTCCACACAGAGCAGTACAGCACAGTTTAACACTGAGATATATCAATATCCAGTGTAACACTGAGATATATCAATATACAGTTCAACACTGAGATATATCAATATCCAGTTCAACACTGAAATATATCAATATCTAGTTCCACACAGAGCAGTACAGCACAGTGTAACACTGAGATATTTTGGAGAGTGATACTGTATATCGGAGGGTCAGAGAGAGAGAGAGAGATCAAGTGGACTGGATGTCTGGTAATCTGTCAGATCCTGTCATAAAACCAACATGGCTGCCTGCCAGACGCTCCCTCCGATTGGAAGATTAACGCTCTGAATTTCATATCAAATTAATTTGTGCCAGCTGGTATTAGTGAACTCAGGAAGTGATAGGGCTGGAAGGAGGGAAGGAGAAGGAGAGGGGGAGGTTTGGAGGGAGGGAGAGGGGTAGTGGAGTAGGTTTGGAGGGAGGGAGAAGGGGAGGTTTGGAGGGAGGGAGAAGGGGAAGTTTGGAGGGAGGGAGCGGGGGAGGTTTGGAGCGAGGGAGCGGGGGAGGTTTGGAGGGAGGGAGGTAGAGGGGGAGGTTTGGAGGGAGGGAGAGGGGGAGGTTTGGAGGGAGGGAGAGGGGGAGGTTTGGAGGGAGGGAGGTTTGGAGGGAGAGGGGGAGAGGGTGAGGTTTGGAGGGAGGGAGAGGAGGAGGTTTGGAGGGAGGGAGGGTGAGAGAGGGGGAGGGATGGTGGGATGGAGGGAGGGGGGGTAGAGGAGAAAGAGAGGAGGGAGGGGGAGAGAGGAGTGGAGAGAGAGATGGAGGGGGTGGAGAGAGAGAGAGAGAAAACACCATTGTAAATACAACCTATATTTATGTTTATTTATTTTCCCTTCTGTACCATATACATCATTACAACACTGTATAAAGACATAGTATGACATTTGAAATGTCTATTCTTCTGTTGTTAATTTGCATTGTTACTTCACTTTTGTTTATTATCTATTTAACTTGCTTTGGCAATGTTAACATTTGTTTCCCATGCCAATAAAGCCCCTTAAATTGAATTGAGGGGGGGAGAGAGGGAGGGAGGTACGGTGGAGGGAGAGAGAGGGGTTAGAGAGAGCAAGAGAGAGGGGTGGGGATAGATGGGTGGAGAGAGGGAGGGGGAGGGAGGGAGGGAGAGAGAAAAAGAGATGGAGGAGGAGATAGATATAATATAGTCCAACTGCCATATTCAGATTGATATATAATATAGTCCAACTGACATATTCAGATTAATATCTAATATAGTCCAACTATTCAGATTGATATCTAATATAGTCCAACTGACATATTCAGATTGATATCTAATATAGTCCAACTGACATATTCAGATTAATATCTAATATAGTCCAACTATTCAGATTGATATCTAATATAGTCCAACTGACATATTCAGATTGATATCTAATATAGTCCAACTGACATATTCAGATTAATATCTAATATAGTCCAACTATTCAGATTGATATCTAATATAGCCCAACTGACATATTCAGATTAATATCTAATATAGTCCAACTGACATATTCAGATTAATATCTAATATAGTCCAACTGACATATTCAGATTAATATCTAATATAGTCCAACTGACATATTCAGATTAATATCTAATATAGTCCAACTGACATATTCAGATTGATATCTAATATAGTCCAACTGACATATTCAGATTAATATCTAATATAGTCCAACTGACATATTCAGATTAATATCTAATATAGTCCAACTATTCAGATTGATATCTAATATAGTCCAACTGACATATTCAGATTGATATCTAATATAGTCCAACTATTCAGATTGATATCTAATATAGTCCAACTGACATATTCAGATTGATATCTAATATAGCCCAACTGACATATTCAGATTAATATCTAATATAGTCCAACTATTCAGATTGATATCTAATATAGTCCAACTGACATATTCAGATTAATATCTAATATAGTCCAACTATTCAGATTGATATCTAATATAGTCCAACTGACATATTCAGATTAATATCTAATATAGTCCAACTGACATATTCAGATTAATATCTAATATAGTCCAACTATTCAGATTGATATCTAATATAGTCCAACTGACATATTCAGATTGATATCTAATATAGTCCAACTATTCAGATTGATATCTAATATAGTCCAACTGACATATTCAGATTGATATCTAATATAGTCCAACTGACATATTCAGATTAATATCTAATATAGTCCAACTATTCAGATTGATATCTAATATAGTCCAACTGACATATTCAGATTAATATCTAATATAGTCCAACTGACATATTCAGATTAATATCTAATATAGTCCAACTATTCAGATTGATATCTAATATAGTCCAACTGACATATTCAGATTGATATCTAATATAGCCCAACTGACACGTTCAACACACACACACACACACACACACACACACACACACACACACACACACACACACACACACACACACACACACACACACACACACACACACACACACACACACACACACACACACACACACACACACACACACACACACCTCTCTCTCTAAACAACCAGATAAGCTTGCCTAAGATGCAGCTACACCATCTGGCATACAGTTACTTGATCCATAAGCACTCCTTCATAAACATACACAGACAGACACACAGAACTCACAGGAAGTCCTGGGTTGTTGACGGTGATGCAGGGGGTTGTTGCTCTCAGGCCACCACTCACTCCATGATAGTACTTAAAGCAGATCTTAGTCTCAGCTGAGGAAGGAACACACACACAGAAGAGTTCTATTGTTCGAATCATCCTGAACACACACACACAGAAGAGTTCTATTGTTCTAATCATCCTGAACACACACACAGAAGTTCTATTGTTCTAATCATCCTGAACACACACACACACAGAACACTTCTATTGTTCTAATCATCCTGAACACACACACACAGAACACTTATATTGTTCTAATCATCCTGAACACACACACAGAATGCTTCTATTGTTCTAATCATCCTGAACACACACACACAGAAGAGTTAAACTGTTCTAATCATCCTGAACACACACACACAGAATGCTTCTATTGTTCTAATCATCCTGAACACACACACACAGAAGAGTTAAACTGTTCTAATCATCCTGAACACACACACAGAATGCTTCTATTGTTCTAATCATCCTGAACACACACACACAGAAGAGTTATATTGTTCTAATCATCCTGAACACACACAAATAATACTTATATTGTTCTAATCATCCTGAACACACAAACAGTTCTTCATAAACATTAACACACACACACACACACTATACTCACGCTCCATGAAGTAAGGTCCAGGCTCCAGCCTCCAGACGATCTGTCCTCTCTGGGTGCCGTTCACCCCGCGGTTCTTAGAGTCCCACACGTTGGCAGGACAGGTCTCGTCTGAGGAGGGGACACACAGTCACATCACTGATATAGGCTGTAACCGTGCTGACTTAGGCCATAACACAACTGACAGCCCCATACATTGACAGGACACGTCTCCTCTGAGGAGGGGACACACAGTCACATCACTGATATAGGCTGTAACCGTGCTGACTTAGGCCATAACACAACTGACAGCCCCATACATTGACAGGACACGTCTCATCAGACGTAAAACAACTGACACGTGGTATTTATAAATGTTTTATTTTTTTATTTGACCTTTATTTAGCAACTAGGCAAGTCGGTTAAGAAACAATTCATATTTAGAATGACGGACTACCCGGCCAAACCCAGAGGACGCTGGGCCTATTGTGCACCGCCCTATGGGACTCCCAATCACAGCCGGATGTGATACAACCTTGATTCGAACCCGGGACTGTAGTGACGCCTCTTGCACTGAGATGCAGTGCCACTCAGGAGCCCAACAGTACTAATGACAGGCAGAAACCAAGCTGAAACAGGCCCTAACAGTACTGATGTAGACGGTCAGAGGACTGACACACACCATGACACAACTGACAGGTCGTAATGTACTGCTGTAGCAGTAGCTGATGCTGTAACCTAGTGTAACAGTAGCTGATGCTGTAACCTAGTGTAACAGTAGCTGATGCTGTAACCTAGTGTAACAGTAGCTGACGCTGTAACTTAGTGTAACAGTAGCTGATGCTGTAACCTAGTGTAACAGTAGCTGACGCTGTAACCTAGTGTAACAGTAGCTGATGCTGTAACCTAGTGTAACAGTAGCTGATGCTGTAACCTAGTGTAACAGTAGCTGATGCTGTAACCTAGTGTAACATTAGCTGATGCTGTAACCTAGTGTAACAGTAGCTGATGCTGTAACCTAGTGTAACAGTAGCTGATGCTGTAACCTAGTGTAACAGTAGCTGATGCTGTAACCTAGTGTAACAGTAGCTGATGCTGTAACCTAGTGTAGCAGTAGCTGATGCTGTAACCCAGTGTAGCAGTAGCTGATGCTGTAACCTAGTGTAACAGTAGCTGACGCTGTAACCTAGTGTAACAGTAGCTGATGCTGTAACCTAGTGTAACAGTAGCTGATGCTGTAACCTAGTGTAACAGTAGCTGATGCTGTAACCTAGTGTAACAGTAGCTGATGCTGTAACCTAGTGTAACAGTAGCTGATGCTGTAACCTAGTGTAACAGTAGCTGATGCTGTAACCTAGTGTAACAGTAGCTGATGCTGTAACCTAGTGTAACAGTAGCTGCTACAGACACTATGGTCACTTTCCTGTTGTCCTTGAGCTGTGTAGGATGACAAAAGTCTGACATAGCCCATGTGTCACTCAGACAGTGTGTGACAGAGATGTGTGTGTGTGTGTGTGTGTGTGTAGTGTGTGCGTGTGCGTGTGTGTGTGTGTGCGTGTGTGTAGTGTATCTGTCACTCAGACAGTGTGTGACAGAGATGCGTGTGTGTGTATGTGTGTGTGTGTGTGTGTGTGTGTGTGCGTGCCTGTGTGTGTGTAGTGTATCTGTCACTCAGATAGTATGTGACAGAGATGCGCGTGTGTGTGTGTGTGTGTGTGTGTGTGTGTGTGTGTGTGTGTGTGTGTGTGTGTGTGTGTGTGTGTGTGTGTGTGTGTGTGTGTGTGTGTGTGTGTGTGTGTGTGTGTGTGCGTGCGTGCGTGCGTGCGTGCGTGCGTGCGTGCGTGCGTGTGTGTGTGTAGTGTATCTGTCACTCAGATAGTATGTGACAGAGATGACCATGATGAATATGTCTCATGTGTTTTCACCCAGTCCCCCCTCAGAGCCACAACTCAACTCACACCATGTCACAATCAATAACATCTGGACAGGATCCAGGCCAGGGTGGCAAGTGACAGCAGTCACAAGTCCCCCACCCACACACACACAGACAGGGTTGGGGAGTAACCGATAACATGTAATCTGATTACAAAAAGCTGTGACTGTAATGAATTAAATGAACCAGCTAAAATATTGTAATCAGATTACAGATACTTTTGAAAAACTACATCATTACGAAAAAATACATTATGACCCCTTTCTGTTTTCTCAATTCAGCATTGAAAAAAGGGTGCAGGTTTCAGTTTGTTCCACCTGAGAGAGTCTGACTACAAGTCAGAGACCACTATGATGACACACCAGATGATGACCAATCAGAGACCACTATGATGACACACAAGCACTATGTTCACACTACCTCCCCAGAGGCTCTGCATATTTAATCAATAACCCAGATAATGTCACAATAAGTCACTACTGTCACTTGTATTATTTCCGTTACCCAGAAACCCTGTGCTTTTTCCTCAACAACAGAGAGGTGGAAAAGGAAGAGAGGAAGAGAGGAGGAGAGGAGAGAGAGGGGGATGGAGTGATGGAGGGGGAGAGAGAGGAGGATGGAGTGATGGAGGAGAGGAGGATGGAGTGATGGAGGGGGAGAGAGAGGAGGATGGAGTGATGGAGGAGAGGGAGAGAGGAGAGAGAGGGGGATAGAGTGATGGAGAGGGAGAGAGAGGAGGATGGAGGGATGGAGAGGGAGAGGAGGATGGAGGGATGGTGGAGAGGATAGAGAGGAAGAGAGGAGAGAGAGGAGGATAGAGTGATGGAGGAGAGGAGAGAGAGGAGGATGGAGGGATGGAGAGGGAGAGAGAGGAGGATGGAGGGATGGTGGAGAGGGAGGATGGAGTGATAGAGGAGAGGGGAGAGATGAGGATGGAGTGATGGAGGAGAGGTGGATGATGGAGGGGGAGAGAGAGGAGGATGGAGTGATGGAGGGGGAGAGAGAGGAGGATGGAGTGATGGAGGAGATGAGAGAAAGGAGGATGGAGTGATGGAGGAGATGAGAGAGAGGAGGATGGAGTGATGGAGGAGATGAGAAAGAGGAGGATGGAGTGATGGAGGAGAGGAGAGAGAGGAGGATGGAGTGATGGAGGGGGAGAGAGAGGAGGATGGAGTGATGGAGGAGATGAGAGAGAGGAGGATGGAGTGATGGAGGGGGAGAGAGAGGAGAATGGAGTGATGGAGGGGGAGAGAGAGGAGGATGGAGGAGTGATGGAGGAGATGAGAGAGAGGAGGATGGAGGAGTGATGGGGGAGATGAGAGAGAGGAGGATGGAGTGATGGAGGAGAGGAGAGAGAGGAGGATGGAGTGGTGAAGGAGATGAGAGAGAGGGGAGGCAGGGCAGACGGTAGGTGCCAGTAATGGAGCCGTGTTGGCTCCAGGGCAGGGGTGGATGGCCCAGGGCCAGAATGATGCATCTCTCTGGGGGACACATCTCAGGTCCTCCCCCCCGGTCAATACCTCCACACACAGAGCCTGGTGTAGAGAGTGGATGGATCTCCTTTCACTGGCCATCACTCTCTCTACTGGCTGCTGCTGACACTACAGTGTTCAGGATGTGTGTATGTGTGTGTGTGTGTGTGTGTGTGTGTGTGTGTGTGTGTGTGTGTGTGTGTGTGTGTGAGTAAGTGCCCTCTGATAGCAGGCTGATGATAATGAGAAGATGATTAAAGAACTGAAGCTGTTACCACTATTCACTACTGTCCAGAATGTACAGAAGTCCACTATTCACTACTGTCCAGAATGTACAGAAGTCCACTATTCACTACTGTCCAGGATGTATAGAAGTCCACTATTCACTATTGTCCAGGATGTACAGAAGTCCACTACTCACTATTGTCCAAAAGTCCAGGCAGAAAGGCACACACCTGTCTATATAAGGTCCCACAGTTGACCGTGCATGTCAGACCGAAAATTAAACCATGAGGTCGAAGGAATTGTCCGTAGAGCTCCGAGACAGGATTGTGTAGCGGCACATATCTGGGGAAGGGTACCAAAATATTTCTGCAGCATTGAAGATCCCCAAGAACACAGTGGCCTCCATCCTTCTTAAATGGAAGATGTTTGGAACCACCAAGACTCTTCCTAGAGCTGGCTGCCCGGCCAAACTGAGCCATTGGGGAGAAGGGCCTTGGTCCGGGAGGTGACCAAGAACCCAATGGTCACTCTGACAGAGCTCCATAGGTCCTCTGTGGAGATGGGAGAACCTTCCAGAAGGACAACAATCTCTGCAGCACTCCACCAATCAGGCCTTAATGATAGAGTGGCCACTCCTCAGTAAAATGCACGATAGCCCGCTTACAGTTTGTCAAAAAGCACCTAAAATGACTCAGACCACGAGAAACAAGATTCTCTGGTCTGATGAAACCAAGATTGAACTTTTTGGCCTGAAAGCCAAGTGTCACGTCTGGAGGAAACCTGGCACCATCCCTACGGTGAAGTGTGGTGGTGGCAGCATCATGCTGTGGGGATGTTTTTCAGCGGCAGGGACTGGGAGACTAGTCAGGATCGAGGGAAAGATGAACGGAGCAAAGTACAGAGAGCTCCTCATTGAAAACCTGCTCCAGCGGGCTCAGGACCTGAGACCTTCGCCTGAAGGTTCACCTTCCTACAGAACAATGACCCTAAGCACAGCCAAGACAACGCAGGTGTGCCTTCAGGACAAGTCTCTGAATGTCCTTGAGTAGCCCAGCCAGAGGCCGGACTTGAACCCGAGCGAACATCTCTGGAGAGACCTGAAAATAGCTGTGCAGCAACACTCCCCAACCATTCTGATAGAACTCGAGAGGATCTGCAGAGAAGAATGGGAGAAACTTACCAAATACAGGTGTGCCAAGCTTGTAGAGTCATACCCAAGAAGACTTGAGGCTGTAATCACTGCCAAAGGTGCTTCAACAAAATACTGAGTAAAGGGTCTGAATACTTATGTAAATGTGACATTTGTTTTTTATTTTTAATACATTTGCAAACATTTCTTAAAACCTGTTTTTGCTTTGTTATTATGGGGTATTGTGTGTAGATTGAGGGGGAAAAAACTATTGAATCAATTTTAGAATAAGGCTGTAACGTAACAAAATGTGGAAAACAAGGCTGGTCATGGCTCACATTGGTCTTCCTCTCTCTCATCCTACCTCCCGCCCCCTCTCTTCCTATCTCCCTCCCTCCCTCCTCTCTTCCCCCGTCCTTGGTCTCCATTGAGGATCTTGTTCTATGATTGATGTGTGTGTTTAAAATGTGAAGGTAAATAAATGAATGTCCAACTTCCTGGGAATGGGACAATAAAGGAAAACTTGACATAACTTGACCCCCCTACCCCTTCTTCCTCTGAAGATGGTCTAGTCCTCCCCCTGTGTCTCACCGATATGGTAGAGTCCGATCCAGTCCGTGGCGTCCACTTCCTCCTTGATGTCCCAGTTGATGACCAGGTTTTGGCCCCGCCCCATTGTGAACTCGTATGTCGACGCAGTCAGCGATGACCTGCTCTCCGAGGTCACCAGGTCCGTGTCGCTATTGGCCCTTTGTAGTCCGCCGCCATGACCCTCTCCATGACCTCCGACCCCTGACCGTTCACCAGCTGACCTTTCCCCGCCGTGACCCCTAGGGCCAATGCCATCACCGCCCTGGGCTGAGAGGGAGCGCAGGTTTTCAGGGCTGAGAGTGTAGCGCATGTGGGGGTTGCGCCTCCTCACCACCAGGAGATGCTCACGAGCAGTGGGAGTGGTCGTCATGGTGACCACAGGGGAGAAGGGAGGAGGGGATTGGGGGTGAGATGGGAGGTGAGATGGGGGTTGAGAGGGGTGGGGGTGATGGTGATGATGGGGGGAGTGGTGGTGATGGGAGGGGGAGGAAGGGTGGGGGCGGGGGCGGGGGGGGAGGACAGCCGTGGCGAGGGAGGGGCGAATGGTGGAGGTTGAGCAGGGGAGGGGGGAGAACTGTGTGCCTCGCCCAAAGCTAGAGCCAGAGAGGAGGGCCACAGGGCAGGAGGCCACAGCACAGGGCCAGAGACAGCCTGGTAGAGCCTACTAGAACCTAATAGAACATACTAGAACCTAATAGAGCATACTAGAACCTAAGAGAACATATTATAATCTAATAGACCATAACAGAACATACTAGAACCTCTTAGAACGTACTAGAACCTAATAGAACATTCTAGAAGCTGACGCGCTAGCTACGGTCAGTAGAAGCCACTAGATTGAATACTACAGTCTGGATCCAACAAGCAGCCAAGCCCAGACACAGGTCAGAGGTTAGCTAACACATCTCCACTTGTAAGGAGGTTTTCTCTTGCCACTGTGCTGCTGCCTGCTCTCTGGAAGTCAGAAATAGGTTTACTAAGGTGACTACTGTAAAGCACTTTGTGAGAAATGTTGCTGTAAAAAGGCTTTTATAAATAAAGTTTGATTGAGTGATTGTGGAATTTGAGGCCTGTGATCCAGTCTTCCTATTAGTTGAGATGAACAGGAAGTGAGGTGGGCTGATGCTGAGGTCACATCCTGTTCTCTCCTGTCCGTTCAGCGCTGGTCCAGCCCAGTTTCACATCAGAACATTTAGCTTCAGTTCATTACTCAGTGCAGTACAACTGGAGTGGTTCAAGATTTCAATCTAGGGATGGGCTGTACCATGGCTCTTACACACAGGCCCTGAGGCTGCATGTTGGGAGGGGGGAGAGAGAGGGAGGGAGGGGATGACGGGGGGCGAAGCTCCTCTCTCCCCCTCGTCTGTTTGGGGAGGGGTGGAGTGGAAGGAGGTTGGATTGTAGTCTAGTTGGAACTAGGGTGGTCTGGGGTAGGATGTTGGATTGTAGTCTAGTTGGAACTAGGGTGGTCTGGGGTAGGATGTTGGATTGTAGTCTAGTTGGAACTAGGGTGGTCTGGGGTAGGATGTTGGATTGTAGTCTAGTTGCAACTAGGGTGGTCTGGGGTAGGATGTTGGATTGTAGTCTAGTTGGAACTAGGGTGGTCTGGGGTAGGATGTTGGATTGTAGTCTAGTTGCAACTAGGGTGGTCTGGGGTAGGATGTTGGATTGTAGTCTAGTTGGAACTAGGGTGGTCTGGGGTAGGATGTTGGATTGTAGTCTAGTTGGAACTAGGGTGGTCTGGGGTAGGATGTTGGATTGTAGTCTAGTTGGAACTAGGGTGGTCTGGGGTAGGATGTTGGATTGTAGTCTAGTTGGAACTAGGGTGGTCTGGGGTAGGATGTTGGATTGTAGTCTAGATGCAACTAGGGTGGTCTGGGGTAGGATGTTGGATTGTAGTCTAGTTGGAACTAGGGTGGTCTGGGGTAGGATGTTGGATTGTAGTCTAGTTGGAACTAGGGTGGTCTGTGGTAGGATGTTGGATTGTAGTCTAGTTGGAACTAGGGTGGTCTGGGGTAGGATGTTGGATTGTAGTCTAGTTGGAACTAGGGTGGTCTGGGGTAGGATGTTGGATTGTAGTCTAGTTGGAACTAGGGTGGTCTGGGGTAGGATGTTGGATTGTAGTCTAGTTGGAACTAGGGTGGTCTGGGGTAGGATGTTTTCCTCTTCCAGGGGGGACAGAATGGGGTGAGAGGGGGGAGAGAGGGAGACTGCAGGCCTGAGGTGGTGGTGGAGGTGATGAAGGGAGGCTGGAGACCTGTGAGAGAAGGAGAGACAGAGAGGGAGGGGGAGAAAGTAGGAGGGGACGTCAGAGAAACAGCATAACGCCCAGGATCAACCAATGACAGGAGAATGACAGGAACAACAGAAGCATTGTTTATCAGACTTGATCACCATCATTGCAACGGCCTCCATAACATTTGATTTGGAACAGAACAAGCTACCCCCAGCTTCCTAATCAACGGCAGCCCTAACACTTGATTTGGAACAGAACAAGCTACCCCCAGCTTCCTAATCAACGGCAGCCCTAACACTTGATTTGGAACAGAACAAGCTACCCCCAGCTTCCTAATCAACGGCAGCCCTAACACTTGATTTGGAACAGAACAAGCTACCCCCAGCTTCCTCATCAACGGCTGCCCTAACACTTGATTTGGAACAGAACAAGCTACCCCCAGCTTCCTAATCAACGGCAGCCCTAACACTTGATTTGGAACAGAACAAGCTACCCCCAGCTTCCTAATCAACGGCAGCCCTAACACTTGATTTGGAACAGAACAAGCTACCCCCAGCTTCCTAATCAACGGCAGCCCTAACACTTGATTTGGAACAGAACAAGCTACCCCCAGCTTCCTCATCAACGGCTGCCCTAACACTTGATTTGGAACAGAACAAGCTACCCCCAGCTTCCTAATCAACGGCAGCCCTAACACTTGATTTGGAACAGAACAAGCTACCCCCAGCTTCCTAATCAACGGCAGCCCTAACACTTGATTTGGAACAGAACACGCTACCCCCAGCTTCCTAATCAACGGCAGCCCTAACACTTGATTTGGAACAGAACAAGCTAACCCCAGCTTCCTAATCAACGGCAGCCCTAACACTTGATTTGGAACAGAACAAGCTACCCCCAGCTTCCTAATCAACGGCTGCCCTAACACTTGATTTGGAACAGAACAAGCTACCCCCAGCTTCCTCATCAACGGCAGCCCTAACACTTGATTTGGAACAGAACAAGCTACCCCCAGCTTCCTAATCAACGGCAGCCCTAACACTTGATTTGGAACAGAACAAGCTACCCCCAGCTTCCTAATCAACGGCTGCCCTAACACTTGATTTGGAACAGAACAAGCTACCCCCAGCTTCCTAATCAACGGCTGCCCTAACACTTGATTTGGAACAGAACAAGCTACCCCCAGCTTCCTCATCAATGGCAGCCCTAACACTTGATTTGGAACAGAACAAGCTACCCCCAGCTTCCTAATCAACGGCCACTGTTTCACCTGAAAACAGTGACCAACGGCATGTACAGAACTGATCTTCCACTCAAATAAATATTGGACATGTATTTACTCGGTTGAGGGCTGTTGTTCCAGTTTCCCCAATAGCAACAGCAGACAAACCACCGATTGTGACTTCACTGTAACAGGCAGCCAATGGGTGATGAGGGAGGGACCCACTGGAGAAAACCCACGTTGTATCACTCCCCTGTTAACACAGTGCTTTAGATCAACCTCCCACCCTGTTAACACAGTGTTTTAGATCAACCTCCCTCCATGTTAATACAGTGTTTTAGATCAACCTCCCTCCATGTTAACACAGTGCTTTAGATCCACCTCCCTCCCTGTTAACACAGTGTTTCAGATCAACCTCCCACCCTGTTAACACAGTGTTTTAGATCAACCTCCCTCCCTGTTAACACAGTGCTTTAGATCAACCTCCCTCCCTGTTAACACAGTGTTTCAGATCAACCTCCCACCCTGTTAACACAGTGTTTTAGATCAACCTCCCTCCCTGTTAACACAGTGCTTTAGATCAACCTCCCTCCCTGTTAACACAGTGTTTTAGATCAACCTCCCTCCATTCCCTAGCCTGCCTCTTCTCTCCTCCATCCTACCTTCTCTCTCCTCCATCCTCTCTCATATCTTCCCTCCCTCATATATCTTCCCTCCTCTCTCCTACATCCTCTCTCATATCTTACCTCCTCTCTCCTCCATCCTCTCTCATATCTTCCCTCCTCCATCATATATCTTCCCTCCTCCATCCTCTCTCATATATCTTCCCTCCTCTCTCATATCTTCCCTCCTCTCTCCTCCCTCTCCCAACCCTCGTCTCTCTTCCCTCATCTCTCCTACCTCTTCCCTTGTCTCTCCATCCTGCTCCCTCCTCCTCCCTCTTTCCTAATCAGGTCTTAACATCAGTCGATCTGGCCAAACCTGTGAGGGAATGACCCATAGTCACTCGTGGCATCTCTGGTGAGAGATGAGAGAGATGAGAGAGAGAGATGAGAGATAGAGAGATAGAGAGAGAGAGAGATAGAGAGAGAGAGTGAGAGAGAGAGAGAGAGAGAGAGAGGTCCAGTCCACAATAACACTGCAGTTAATAGCGTGGGGAGAAAGGCCATGTCCCATCCTGTGAATCCTTTATTAGTCTCCCTCATTACTAGTGTCCTGGTTGGAGGATTCCGGATGTCCTGCTTAGACCCTCCTGATTCTGGGAAACATCCAACTGGGAGTTTGGGAAAACAACTTCAAAGTTCCCAGAATGTTTCAAAAACCTCTTAAACATGTAAACCACAAAGAAGCTACAACTGAGGTACATTAGTTTTATCAGGCTACTGAGGAACATATTGATCTCACTTCCTGTAGACTGTGGTTACATTAGTACTAGCAGGCTACTGAGGAACATATTGATCTCTCTTCCTATAGACTGTGGTAACATTAGTACTAGCAGGCTACTGAGGAACATATTGATCTCTCTTCCTGTAGACTGTGGTTACATTAGTACTAGCAGGCTACTGAGGAACATATTGATCTCTCTTCCTGTAGACTGTGGTAACATTAGTACTAGCAGGCTACTGAGGAACATATTGATCTCTCTTCCTGTAGACTGTGGTTACATTAGTACTAGCAGGCTACTGAGGAACATATTGATCTCTCTTCCTCTAGACTGTGGTTACATTAGTACTAGCAGGCTACTGAGGAACATATTAATCTCTCTTCCTGTCTAGACTGTGGTTACATTAGTACTAGCAGGCTACTGAGGAACATGTTGATCTCTCTTCCTCTAGACTGTGGTTACATTAGTACTAGCAGGCTACTGAGGAACATATTAATCTCTCTTCCTGTAGACTGTGGTTACATTAGTACTAGCAGGCTACTGAGGAACATGTTGATCTCTCTTCCTGTAGACTGTGGTTACATTAGCTCTAGCAGGCTACTGAGGAACATATTGATCTCTCTTCCTGTAGACTGTGGTTACATTAGTACTAGCAGGCTACTGAGGAACATATTGATCTCTCTTCCTGTAGACTGTGGTTTCTCTTAGCAGTCTTACCATCTCGTGCTCACTTCCCCTCTCGCTGTCTCTCTCTGTATCTGTCTCTCTCTCTGTCTAACTCTCTCTCTCTATCTATTTTCATCAATATCATCTCTCATTCCCTCTCTCCAAAACAAGGTCTTCTGTTGCCATGGCAAAAGTCATTACGCCAAACCAGACACATTGGCACGCATGAACGCACACACACAAGCACACACAAACCCAGACACCCAGAGTCATAAAACGAACAAGAGTGCAGGCAGAAACACAACAATCTAAAAACACAACAACCAATCAATCACTTTCTCTGTCAGCCTCTCTCTCACTCCCACATGGAGCGTGGTTGGCTCC
>NW_027260951.1:160000-164841 GCF_045791955.1 Oncorhynchus clarkii lewisi
TTGATAGAGGCTTCGCAGACTGATGTCATAACCTGGTCTCTGCACTGAGTTCTGCTCTGTGAGGTGAAGCCTGCTAATAGAGGCTTTGATAGAGGCTCCGCAGACTGATGTTATGGTTCTGGAACACGTTAGTATGTCAGGAATCTGTCTGTCCTCTCTGTCTCTCAAACGCTCTCCAAAAGACAGGGCTTTCACATAAAACAAATAATTATAATCATCCCGTAGCCTCACACGTTTGGTATCCATCTGTCCTCTTTCCGGGCTTTCACATAAAACAAATAATTATAATCATCCCGTAGACGTTTGGTATCCATCTGTCCTCTTTCAGGGCTATTCACATAAAACAGCAGGATAATAGACATTGTGTATTATTTCCACAGCTCCAACTATTGTGATGGATTTCAGTGACAGCTTGGTACCTGGAGCAGCATGTTAAGAGGAGAAATCCTCTGTAACATCTTTCCAATCATCTGTTTCCTCTGACCACCAGGTTCATTCACAAGGCTGGAATCTAGATTACACCCAGGGTGCTTCCCATGGCAGCCTATTCCCTCTGTAGTACACTACTTCTACCAGGGCCCATATATGGCTCTCGTCAAAAGCATTGCGCTGTATAGGAAATAGGATAGGGTGGCATTTGGGGCGTACCACCTCTGTTGGGAAGCCCAGAGGAATACCGTAGTACAGTAAAACAGACTGCAGAGGGGTTAAATCATTTAGACATGTCTGGTGTTACACTGCTGTATACAGAATCTGCTCTTTAATGGAGGGGAAAGGACACTCACACACTCACACTCACACTCACACGCACACGCACACGCACACGCACACACGCACACGCACACACGCGCACACACACACACACACACACACACACACACACACACACACACAGATTGCTTTAAAAATAGCTCCGGGGCAGTTCTGAATGAATCACTGGCAGAGCACAGAGGTACTCATGCCCACATGGCAACACACACACACACAGAGAGAAATATGCAGAAGGTGAATGCTGTTGATTTGAGGTTGAGGATTAGAGGGAGAATGGGTGGATGTAGTGTTCACTGAATGCTTCCTCTAATCCCTGTATTACCACACAGCTCCAATCTGATCATCACTCCTCTCCCCCTTCATCCTCTCTCTGCCCCTCCCTCCATCCATGTTGATCTCCATGGTTACAGCACACTCTCTCGGACCTCACTCACCTCTCAATCCTCATCACTCCCATCTCCCTCCCTCTCTCCCTCACCTCACAATCCCCTTACTCCCCTCTCCCTTACCTCACTCACCTCTCAATATCCCTCACTCCCCTCTCCCTCTCTCCCTCACCTCACTCACCTCACAATCCCCTTACCCTCACCTCCCTCACCTCACAATATCCCTTACTCCCCTCTCCCTTACCTCACTCATCTCTCAAAATCCCTCACTCCCCTCACCCTCACCTCACTCAATTCTCAAAATCCCTCACTCCCCTCACCCTCACCTCACTCACCTCTCAATATCCCTCACTCCCCTCTCCCGCAACTCACTCACCTCTCAATATCCCTCACTCCCCTCTCCCTCACTCACTCACCTCTCAATATCCCTCACTCCCATTTCTCTCAACTCCCTCACCTCTCAATATCCCTCACTCCCCTCTCCCTCACCTCTCAATATCCCTCACTCCCCTCTCCCTCACTCACTCACCTCTCAATATCCCTCACTCCCATTTCTCTCAACTCCCTCACCTCTCAATATCCCTCACTCCGCTCAACTCCCTCACCTCTCAATATCCCTCACTCCCCTCTCCCTCCCTCTCTTCCTCACTCACTTACCTCTCAATATCCCTCAGTCCCCTCTCCCTCACCTCTCAATATCACTCACTCCCCTCTCTCCCTCACTCACTCACCTCTCAATATCCCTCAACTCTCAATATCCTTCACTTCCATCTTCCCCTCTCTCTCACACATCATTTTTATAGAATTCTATTTCTATCTTCATCAAACAAAGGAAGTTAATTCACTATATACTGTAGACCTGATAAAACAACCCCCACTATATACTGTAGACCTGATAAAACAACCCCACTATATACTGTAGACCTGATAAAACAACCCCCACTATATACTGTAGACCTGATAAAACAACCCCACTATATACTGTAGACCTGATAAAACAACCCCCACTATATACTGTAGACCTGATAAAACAACCCCCACTATATACTGTAGACCTGATAAAACAACCCCCACTATATACTGTAGACCTGATAAAACAACCCCACTATATAAACTGTAGATAAAACCCCCACTATATACTGTAGACCTGATAAAACAACCCCCACTATATACTGTACAACAACCCCACTATATATACTGTAGACCTGATAAAACAACCCCCACTATATACTGTAGACCTGATAAAACAACCCCACTATATACTGTAGACCTGATAAAACAACCCCCACTATATACTGAGTCAGTTAAATCAGGGAGGAGGATAACCTCTAACCAGAGTCAGTTAAATCAGGGAGGAGGATAACCTCTAACCAGAGTCAGTTAAATCAGGGAGGAGGATAACCTCTAACCAGAGTCAGTTAAATCAGGGAGGAGGATAACCTCTAACCAGTTAAATCAGGGAGGAGGATAACCTCTAACCAGTTAAATCAGGGAGGAGGATAACCTCTAACCAGTTAAATCAGGGAGGAGGATAACCTCTAACCAGTTAAATCAGGGAGGATAACCTCTAACCAGTTAAATCAGGGAGGATAACCTCTAACCAGTTAAATCAGGGAGAGGGATAACCTCTAACCAGAGTCAGATAAATCAGGGAGGAGGATAACCTCTAACCAGAGTCAGTTAAATCAGGGAGGAGGATAACCTCTAACCAGAGTCAGTTAAATCAGGGAGAAGGATAACCTCTAACCAGAGTCAGTTAAATCAGGGAGGAGGATAACCTCTAACCAGAGTCAGTTAAATAAGGGAGGAGGATGACCTCTAACCAGAGTCAGTTAAATCAGGGAGGATAACCTCTAACCAGTTAAATCAGGGAGGATAACCTCTAACCAGTTAAATCAGGGAGGAGGATAACCTCTAACCAGAGTCAGTTAAATCAGGGAGGAGGATAACCTCTAACCAGAGTCAGTTAAATCAGGGAGGAGGATAACCTCTAACCAGAGTCAGTTAAATCAGGGAGGAGGATAACCTCTAACCAGAGTCAGTTAAATAAGGGAGGAGGATAACCTCTAACCAGAGTCAGTTAAATCAGGGAGGAGGATAACCTCTAACCAGTTAAATCAGGGAGGAGGATAACCTCTAACCAGTTAAATCAGGGAGGAGGATAACCTCTAACCAGTTAAATCAGGGAGGAGGATAACCTCCAACCAGTTAAATCAGGGAGGAGGATAACCTCTAACCAGAGTCAGTTAAATCAGGGAGGAGGATAACCTCTAACCAGTTAAATCAGGGGGAAGATAACCTCTAACCAGTTAAATCAGGGAGGAGGATAACCTCTAACCAGTTAAATCAGGGAGGAGGATAACCTCTAACCAGTTAAATCAGGGAAGAGGATAACCTCCAACCAGTTAAATCAGGGAGGAGGATAACCTCTAACCAGAGTCAGTTAAATCAGGGAGGAGGATAACCTCTAACCAGTTAAATCAGGGAGGAGGATAACCTCTAACCAGAGTCAGTTAAATCAGGGAAGAGGATAACCCTGTGGTCGCGATGGTAAACACACACACACACACACATACACGCAAACCCCCCCACACACACAAACACAAACACACAAACAAAGACACAAACACAAACACACACAAACTCACCTGTGGCATTAAATGTACTGTAATCTGGCCACATCAATGTAACTGCTCTGAATAGATGGCTTTGTAACTGGACTGGGTCGACACACAAACACATAACCTCTGGTTCTGTCCTGGTTGTAGAGTCCTGTGGCGCCGTCTCAACCTCCTATCAGTATCAGTGCAGGGCTGTCTGTATGTCTGTCAGAACACCTGAGACCCATTAGCTAATGATCTGACACCCCTCACTCCTACTGGGCAGAGAGACGCACGAGAGGACCTACCTCCTGAAGACCCCGGCCAGGGCAGAGAGACGCACGAGAGGACCTACCTCCTGAAGACCCCGGCCAGGGCAGGGAGACACACGAGAGGACCTACCTCCTGAAGACCCCGGCCAGGGCAGAGAGACGCACGAGAGGACCTACCTCCTGAAGACCCCGGCCAGGGCAGAGAGACGCACGAGAGGACCTACCTCCTGAAGACCCCGGCCAGGGCAGAGAGACACACGAGAGGACCTACCTCCTGAAGACCCCGGCCAGGGCAGAGAGACGCACGAGAGGACCTACCTCCTGAAGACCCCGGCCAGGGCAGAGAGACGCACGAGAGGACCTACCTCCTGAAGACCCCGGCCAGGGCAGGGAGACATACGAGAGGACCTACCTCCTGAAGACCCCGGCCAGGGCAGAGAGACGCACGACAGGACCTACCTCCTGAAGACCCCGGCCAGGGCAGGGAGACACACGAGAGGACCTACCTCCCGAAGACCCCGGCCAGGGCAGAGACACACGAGAGGACCTACCTCCTGAAGACCCCGGCCAGGGCAGGGAGACACACGAGAGGACCTACCTCCTGAAGACCCCGGCCAGGGCAGAGACACACGAGAGGACCTACATCCTGAAGACCCCGGCCAGGGCAGGGAGACACACGAGAGGACCTACCTCCTGAAGACGCGGGCCAGGGCAGAGAGACAGCTGATTCAGCCATCTCCCCTACCTTCACCTCCCTACCCACCAATCCAATATCCTTTTGTCGTCTATACACCATCCAATATCCTGTTGTC
>NW_027260952.1:0-107500 GCF_045791955.1 Oncorhynchus clarkii lewisi
GACTTTGCAATCGTCCATCAGACCAAGGTGCTGCTGGAGCACACAGGTCTGATCACCTGGAACCCTCCGGCGATTTTTAAGAGCTACTGTGAGATCATTGTGCTTCACTTCCCCTTCGACCTGCAGAACTGCAGTATGAAGCTGGGGACATGGACCTACGACGGCAACCTGGTAGTGGTCAACCCGGTAAGAAGTTTGAAAAGCACAAACATCCAAAAAGCACATCTGAAAATGTTCCAGGTCCGGGGTGCAAAATAGAAGCCATCCCATGAAAAGGAGTAGAAATAGTAACAATCCCATGAAAAGGAGTAGAAATAGAAGCAATCCCATGAAAGGAGTAGAAATAGTAACAATCCCATGAAAAATAGTAGAAATAGTAACAATCCCATGAAAAGGAGTAGAAATAGAAGCAATCCCATGAAAAGGAGCATGAATAGAAACAATCCCATGAAAAGGAGTAGAAATAGAAGCAATCCCATGAAAAGGAGTAGAAATAGAAACAATCCCATGAAAAGGAGTAGAAATAGAAACAATCCCATGAAAATGAGTAGAAATAGAAACAATCCCATGAAAAGGAGTAGAAATAGAAACAATCCCATGAAAAGGAGTAGAAATAGCCGCACCTGTTGTATGCTCCCACATAGTTTAAACCAGCCTCTCCAACATAATGTGTATTTGTGTATATTGGAGGGGATGGGAAGAAAATAATTGTCATCCCATATGAACTAATAAAGTATATCTTATCTTAATTTAACCAGTAAAGTATTGACCCTAGCCCTGTACCCGTCCCCTGTCCCCCCTCTAGGACAACGACCGGCCTGACCTGAGTAACTTCATGGAGAGTGGTGAGTGGGTGATGCAGGACTATAGGAGCTGGAAGCACTGGGTGTACTATGCCTGCTGCCCTGACACACCCTACCTGGATATCACCTACCACTTCCTGATGCTGAGGCTGCCTCTCTACTTCATCGTCAACGTCATCATCCCCTGCATGCTGTTCTCCTTCCTGACTGGACTGGTCTTCTACCTCCCCACTGACTCTGGTAGGCCTGCTGTTCTCCTTCCTGACTAGACTGGTCTTCTACCTCCCCACTGACTCTGGTAGGCCTGCTGTTCTCCTTCCTGACTAGACTGGTCTTCTACCTCCCCACTGACTCTGGTAGGCCTGCTGTTCTCCTTCCTGACTGGACTGGTCTTCTACCTCCCCACTGACTCTGGTAGGCCTGCTGTTCTCCTTCCTGACTAGACTGGTCTTCTACCTCCCCACTGACTCTGGTAGGCCTGCTGTTCTCCTTCCTGACTAGACTGGTCTTCTACCTCCCCACTGACTCTGGTAGGCATGCTGTTCTCCTTCCTGACTGGACTGGTCTTCTACCTCCCCACTGACTCTGGTAGGCCTGCTGTTCTCCTTCCTGACTAGACTGGTCTTCTACCTCCCCACTGACTCTGGTAGGCCTGCTGTTCTCCTTCCTGACTAGACTGGTCTTCTACCTCCCCACTGACTCTGGTAGGCCTGCTGTTCTCCTTCCTGACTGGACTGGTCTTCTACACCCTGACTGACTCTGGTAGGCCTGCTGTTCTCCTTCCTGACTGGACTGGTCTTCTACACCCTGACTGACTCTGGTAGGCCTGCTGTTCTCCTTCCTGACTGGACTGGTCTTCTACACCCTGACTGACTCTGGTAGGCCTGCTGTTCTCCTTCCTGACTGGACTGGTCTTCTACCTCCCCACTGACTCTGGTAGGCCTGCTGTTCTCCTTCCTGACTAGACTGGTCTTCTACACCCTGACTGACTCTGGTAGGCCTGCTGTTCTCCTTCCTGACTAGACTGGTCTTCTACACCCTGACTGACTCTGGTAGGCCTGCTGTTCTCCTTCCTGACTAGACTGGTCTTCTACACCCTGACTGACTCTGGTAGGCCTGCTGTTCTCCTTCCTGACTGGACTGGTCTTCTACAGCCTGACTGACTCTGGTAGGCCTGCTGTTCTCCTTCCTGACTAGACTGGTCTTCTACACCCTGACTAACTCTGGTAGGCCTGCTGTTCTCCTTCCTGACTAGACTGGTCTTCTACACCATCACTGACTCTGGTAGGCCTGCTGTTCTCCTTCCTGACTGGACTGGTCTTCTACACCCTGACTGACTCTGGTAGGCCTGCTGTTCTCCTTCCTGACTGGACTGGTCTTCTACCTCCCCACTGACTCTGGTAGGCCTGCTGTTCTCCTTCCTGACTGGACTGGTCTTCTACCTCCCCACTGACTCTGGTAGGCCTGCTGTTCTCCTTCCTGACTGGACTAGTGTTCTACCTCCCCACTGACTCTGGTAGGCCTGCTGTTCTCCTTCCTGACTAGACTGGTCTTCTACCTCCCCACTGACTCTGGTAGGCCTGCTGTTCTCCTTCCTGACTGGACTGGTCTTCTACCTCCCCACTGACTCTGGTAGGCCTGCTGTTCTCCTTCCTGACTAGACTGGCCTTCTACACCCTGACTGACTCTGGTAGGCCTGCTGTTCTCCTTCCTGACTGGACTAGTCTTCTACCTCCCCACTGACTCTGGTAGGCCTACTGTTCTCCTTCCTGACTGGACTGGTCTTCTACCTCCCCACTGACTCTGGTAGGCCTGCTGTTCTCCTTCCTGACTAGACTGGTCTTCTACAGCCTGACTGACTCTGGTAGGCCTGCTGTTCTCCTTCCCGACTAGACTGGTCTTCTACACCCTGACTGACTCTGGTAGGCCTGCTGTTCTCCTTCCTGACTGGACTGGTCTTCTACCTCCCCACTGACTCTGGTAGGCCTGCTGTTCTCCTTCCTGACTAGACTGGTCTTCTACAGCCTGACTGACTCTGGTAGGCCTGCTGTTCTCCTTCCCGACTAGACTGGTCTTCTACACCCTGACTGACTCTGGTAGGCCTGCTGTTCTCCTTCCCGACTAGACTGGTCTTCTACCTCCCCACTGACTCTGGTAGGCATGCTGTTCTCCTTCCTGACTGGACTGGTCTTCTACCTCCCCACTGACTCTGGTAGGCATGCTGTTCTCCTTCCTGACTGGACTGGTCTTCTACCTCCCCACTGACTCTGGTAGGCCTGCTGTTCTCCTTCCTGACTAGACTGGTCTTCTACCTCCCCACTTACTCTGGTAGGCCTGCTGTTCTCCTTCCTGACTAGACTGGTCTTCTACCTCCCCACTGACTCTGGTAGGCCTGCTGTTCTCCTTCCTGACTGGACTGGTCTTCTACACCCTGACTGACTCTGGTAGGCCTGCTGTTCTCCTTCCTGACTGGACTGGTCTTCTACACCCTGACTGACTCTGGTAGGCCTGCTGTTCTCCTTCCTGACTGGACTGGTCTTCTACACCCTGACTGACTCTGGTAGGCCTGCTGTTCTCCTTCCTGACTGGACTGGTCTTCTACCTCCCCACTGACTCTGGTAGGCCTGCTGTTCTCCTTCCTGACTAGACTGGTCTTCTACACCCTGACTGACTCTGGTAGGCCTGCTGTTCTCCTTCCTGACTAGACTGGTCTTCTACACCCTGACTGACTCTGGTAGGCCTGCTGTTCTCCTTCCTGACTGGACTGGTCTTCTACAGCCTGACTGACTCTGGTAGGCCTGCTGTTCTCCTTCCTGACTAGACTGGTCTTCTACACCCTGACTGACTCTGGTAGGCCTGCTGTTCTCCTTCCTGACTAGACTGGTCTTCTACACCCTGACTGACTCTGGTAGGCCTGCTGTTCTCCTTCCTGACTGGACTGGTCTTCTACCTCCCCACTGACTCTGGTAGGCCTGCTGTTCTCCTTCCTGACTAGACTGGTCTTCTACACCCTGACTGACTCTGGTAGGCCTGCTGTTCTCCTTCCTGACTGGACTGGCCTTCTATCTCCCCACTGACTCTGGTAGGCATGCTGTTCTCCTTCCTGACTGGACTGGTCTTCTACCTCCCCACTGACTCTGGTAGGCCTGCTGTTCTCCTTCCTGACTAGACTGGTCTTCTACCTCCCCACTGACTCTGGTAGGCCTGCTGTTCTCCTTCCTGACTGGACTGGTCTTCTACCTCCCCACTGACTCTGGTAGGCCTGCTGTTCTCCTTCCTGACTGGACTGGTCTTCTACCTCCCCACTGACTCTGGTAGGCCTGTTGTTCTCC
Organism: Oncorhynchus clarkii lewisi; assembly: GCF_045791955.1. Taxonomy (NCBI): domain Eukaryota; kingdom Metazoa; phylum Chordata; class Actinopteri; order Salmoniformes; family Salmonidae; genus Oncorhynchus; species Oncorhynchus clarkii. Next base: position 4,136 of record NW_027260952.1, read on the forward strand.
TTCCTGACTAGACTGGTCTTCTACCTCCCCACTGACTCTGGTAGGCCTGCTGTTCTCCTTCCTGACTAGACTGGTCTTCTACCTCCCCACTGACTCTGGTAGGCCTGCTGTTCTCCTTCCTGACTAGACTGGTCTTCTACCCCCCCACTGACTCTGGTAGGCCTGCTGTTCTCCTTCCTGACTGGACTGGTCTTCTACCTCCCCACTGACTCTGGTAGGCCTGCTGTTCTCCTTCCTGACTGGACTAGTCTTCTACCTCCCCACTGACTCTGGTAGGCCTGCTGTTCTCCTTCCTGACTAGACTGGTCTTCTACCTCCCCACTGACTCTGGTAGGCCTGCTGTTCTCCTTCCTGACTAGACTGGTCTTCTACACCCTGACTGACTCTGGTAGGCCTGCTGTTCTCCTTCCTGACTGGACTGGTCTTCTACACCCTGACTGACTCTGGTAGACCTGCTGTTCTCCTTCCTGACTAGACTGGTCTTCTACACCCTGACTGACTCTGGTAGGCCTGCTGTTCTCCTTCCTGACTGGACTGGTCTTCTACACCCTGACTAACTCTGGTAGACCTGCTGAAAATTCAAATTCACAAATTTCCCCACATTTCCATATAATGGAAATGTGTCTTTTCTTGGCTGACTCACGTACAGTACAATGCATTTAAAACAACAATCCCCACAAGCCGTGGACCAATTGCTCTTGGGTCTGTCGAACGTTTTCACAAAGGCAGTATCAGTTTCTCAATAAATAGTCCTGAGAGTGTTACCAGCTGTTTGAATAGATGAAATATGTCAATGGTTTTAGAGTAGTATTGATGCAGTGTATTGTTGTGTTTGACTCCTCTAACCATGTCTCTGTATGTAGGAAGATGACCCTGTCTGTATGTCCTGCTGTCTCCGACTGTGGTCTTGTTGTTGATGTTGTTGTTGTTGTTGACTCCAGTGTCTCTGTTCCATACAGGTGAGAAGATGACCCTGTCTATCTGTCCTGCTGTCTCCGACTGTTGTCTTGTTGTTGATGTTGATGTTGTTGATGTTGATGTTGTTGTTGTTGTTGTTGACTCCAGTGTCTCTGTTCCATACAGGTGAGAAGATGACCCTGTCTATCTGTCCAGCTGTCTCCGACTGTGGTCTTGTTGTTGTTGTTGTTAATGTTGATGATGTTGTTGATGATGTTGATGTTGTTCTTGATGATGTTGTTGATGTTGTTGTTGTTGTTGTTGACTCCAGTGTCTCTGTTCCATACAGGTGAGAAGATGACCCTGTCTATCTGTCCTGCTGTCTCCGACTGTTGTCTTGTTGTTGTTGTTAATGTTGATGTTGTTGATGTTGATGTTGTTGTTGTTGTTGACTCCAGTGTCTCTGTTCCATACAGGTGAGAAGATGACCCTGTCTATCTGTCCAGCTGTCTCCGACTGTGGTCTTGTTGTTGTTGTTGTTAATGTTGATGATGTTGTTGATGATGTTGATGTTGTTCTTGATGATGTTGTTGATGTTGTTGTTGTTGTTGTTGACTCCAGTGTCTCTGTTCCATACAGGTGAGAAGATGACCCTGTCTATCTGTCCTGCTCTCTCCGACTGTGGTCTTGTTGTTAATGTTGTTGTTGATGTTGTTGTTGTTGATGTTGTTGATGTTGTTGTTGTTGTTGATGTTGTTGCTGATGCTGCTGATGTTGTTATTGATGTTGATGTTGTTGTTGTTGATGTTGATGATGTTGTTGTTGTTGTTGTTGATGTTGTTGTGGTTGATGATGTTGATGTTGCTGATGTTGCTGATGTTGTTATTGATGTTGATGTTGTTGATGTTGATGATGTTGTTGTTGACACCAGTGTCTTTGTTCCATACAGGTGAGAAGATGACCCTGTCTATCTGTCCTGCTCTCTCCGACTGTGGTCTTGTTGTTGTTAATGTTGTTGTTGATGTTGTTGTTGTTGATGTTGTTGATGTTGTTGTTGTTGTTGATGTTGTTGCTGATGTTGCTGATGTTGTTATTGATGTTGATGTTGTTGATGTTGATGTTGTTATTGATGTTGATGTTGTTGTCGTTGATGTTGTTGATGTTGTAGCTGATGTTGCTGATGTCGTTATTGATGTTGTTGTTGTTGATGTCGATGATGTTGTTGATGTTGTTGTTGATATTGTTGTGGTTGATGATGTTGATGTTGTTGTTGTTGCTGATGTTGTTATTGATGTTGATGTTGTTGTTGTTGATGTTGATGATGTTGTTGTTGATGAGGTTGTTGATGTTGTTGTTGTTGATATTGTTGTTGTTGTTGATGATGTTGTTAATGTTGTTGTTGATGTTGTTGTTGTTGTTGTTGTTGACACAAGTGTCTCTGTTCCATACAGGTGAGAAGATGACCCTGTCTATCTCTGTCCTGCTGTCTCTGACTGTGTTTCTGCTGGTTATCGTGGAGCTCATCCCCTCCACCTCCAGTGCGGTGCCTCTCATTGGGAAGTACATGCTCTTCACCATGGTCTTCGTCATAGCCTCCATCGTCATCACCGTCATCGTCATCAACACACACCACCGCTCTCCCAGTACACACACAATGCCCCAGTGGGTCCGCAAGGTAGGTCAACCGACCGACCGATCAATAAATCCATCAGTCAGTCAGTCAATCAGTCAGTCAATCAATCAGTCAGTCAGTCAATAAATAAATCAGTCAGTCAATAAATCAGTCAATCATTCAGTCAATCAGTCAGTCAATCAATCAATCAGTCAATCAATCAATCAGTCAGTCAATAAATCAGTCAATCAGTCAATAATTCAATACATTTGTCAGTCAGTCAGTAAATAAATAAATCAGTCAGTCAGTCAGTCAATAAATCAATCAGTCAGTCAGTCAGTCAGTCAGTCAGTCAGTCAGTCAGTCAGTCAGTCAGTCAGTCAGTCAGTAAATAAATAAATCAGTCAGTCAGTCAATACATTAATCAGTCAGTCAGTCAGTCAGTCAGTCAGTCAGTCAGTCAGTAAATAAATAAATCAGTCAGTCAGTAAATAAATAAATCAGTCAGTCAGTCAATCAATAAATCAATAAATCAATCAGCCAGTCAATCAAGATAGGTCAACCAACCGACCGATCGACTGATCGATAAATCAATCAGTCAGTCAGTCAATCAGTCAGTCAGTCAGTCGGTCAATAAATCAGTCAATAAGGCAATCAATCAGTCAGTCAATAAATCAGTCAATAAATAAATAAATCAGTCAGTCAGTCAATAAATCAGTCAGTCAATGAGTCAGTCAGTCAGTCAATAAATCAATCAGTCAGTCAATAAATCAGTCAATCAATCAGTCAGTCAATCAAGGTAGGTCAACCAACCGACCGACCGACCGATCGATCGATCAATAAATCAATCAGTCAATCAGTCAGTCAGTCAATCAATCAGTCAGTCAATAAATCAGTCAGTCAATAAATCAATCAGTCTGTCAGTCAGTCAGTCAATAAATCAGTCAGTCAGTCAATAAATCAGTCAGTCAGTCAATAAATCAATCAGTCAGTCAGTCAGTCAATAAGTTAGTCAGTCAATCAGTCAGTCAATCAATCAGTCAGTCAATAAATCAGTCAGTCAATAAATCAATCAGTCTGTCAGTCAGTCAGTCAATAAATCAGTCAGTCAGTTAATCAATCAGTCAGTCAATCAAGGTAGGTCAACCAACCGACTGACCGATCGATAAATCAATCAGTCAATCAGTCAGTCAGTCAATAAATCAGTCAGTCAGTCAATAAATCAGTCAGTCAATAAATTAGTCAGTCAGTCAATAAATCAATCAGTCAGTCAGTCAATAAATCAGTCAGTCAGTCAATAAATCAATCAGTCAGTCAATCAGTCAGTCATTTAGTCATTTAGTCAGTCAATCAGCCAGTCAATTAGTCAGTCAATAAATCAACCAGCCAGTCAATCACTCAGACAGTCAATCAGTCAGTCAATAAATAAATCAGTCAGTCAATCAGTCAGTCAGTCAATAAATCAATCAGTCAGTCAATCAATAAATCAATCAATCAAGTAGGTAGACTAGGTACAATGGACAAAGTGAATGTCAGCACATCTCATTCCTAATTTAGCGATGTCAGTACAACATCTAGTGGTGTCCTAGTTTTCAGACCCCTTGGTGTGATGGCCGTGACATTGGATTGTCAGGCTTCCCCCTAAATTCTCTGTGTATTCCGTTGGGCTTTTGGGGTTTTCTCTTGGCTGCACTGCCACCTGGTGGTGCTAATGCAGTACGTCATGTATTTTGTCAGGTGTTAGTGACATTCTGCTTTCGGCCATTTAGAACAGTGGTTCCCAACCTTTTTGGGTTACTGTTCCACCAACGGAATTCTGCTCTGCCCGGAGTACCCCTGAAGTACCCCCTCATGTGCATTTTACCAGTAAGCCGGTGGTTTCATGAGTCTTCTCAGGTACCATATGTGGAAAGACCAAGTACCCCCCAGGGGCCCTAGTACCTCTGGTTGGGAACCACTGATTTAGAACCCCTCAGCTCTCAGCAGCCTCTCTAGCGGGGCTCTCCTTTGAGAGACAGGAAGTAGTTAAGAGCAGTCTGTCTGTCTGTCTGTCTGTCCTATTTCTGACTTTAGCTGAGTCATTTGAGGAATGGCATGTCAGGTTTGTCAGTTTATTCATTGAGTACTCATGGTTTTATGGTTGATGTACGTGATCTTGATTATCATGGAAAATATGTTAGTCCCCCAACACAGTATTATGTGCTTTACAGTACTTTGTGTTACTCATTACAATGTATTTATAGTCATTCATGTACTATATATAACTTGTGTTACTCATTACAATGTATTTATAGTCATTCATGTACTATATATAACTTGTGTTACTCAATACAATGTATTTACAGTAATTAGTGTACTGTATATAACTTGTGTTACTCATTACAATGTATTTACAGTAATTGATTTACTGTACATTTCTTTGTGTTACTCATTACAATGTATTTACAGTAATTAGTGTACTATATATAACTTGTGTTACTCAATACAATGTATTTACAGTAATTAGTGTACTGTATATAACTTGTGTTACTCATTACAATGTATTTACAGTAATTAGTGTACTGTATATAACTTGTGTTACTCATTACAATGTATTTACCGTAATTGATTTACTGTACATTTCTTTGTGTTACTCATTACAATGTATTTACAGTAATTGATGTACTGTACAGTACTTTGTGTTATTCGTCACAATGTATTTACAGTAATTGATGTACTGTACAGTATTTTGTGTTATTCGTTGCAATGTATTTACAGTAATTGATGTACTGTACAGTACTTTGTGTTATTCGTCACAATGTATTTACAGTAATTGATGTACTGTACAGTACTTTGTTCTTCGTTACAATGTATTTACAGTAATTGATGTACTGTACAGTACCTTGTGTTACTCGTTACAATGTATTTACAGTAATTGATTTTCTTTACATGACGTCTTGTTACTCATTACAATGTATTTTCCTGTATTTCAGATTTTCATCAACACCATCCCCAATTTCATGTTCTTCTCGACTATGAAGCGTCCATCCAGGGACAGGCAGGAGAAGAGGATCCACCCGGCTGACTTTGACATCTCCGACATCTCGGGCAAGCCTGCCCCTGCCTCTGTCACCTTCCAGTCCCCCATCACCAAGAACCCGGACGTCCGCAGCGCCATCGAGGGGGTCAAGTACATCGCAGAGACCATGAAGTCTGATGAAGAGTCCAACAATGTAAGAATAGGATCTCAGGAAGCATTTATGGAACTCATGTCTGTCTGTCTGTCTGTCTGTCTTTGTTTCTGAGTCTGTCTGTCTTTGTGTCTGAGTCTGTCTGTCTTTGTGTCTGTCTTTGTGTCTGAGTCTGTCTGTCTGTCTTTGTTTCTGTGTCTGTCTGTCTTTGTGTCTGAGTCTGTCTGTCTTTGTGTCTGTCTGTCTGTCTGTCTGTCTGTCTGTCTGTCTGTCTGGTCTGTCTGGTCTGTCTGGTCTGTCTGTCTTTGTGTCTGAGTCTGTCTGTCTTTGTGTCTGTCTTTGTGTCTGAGTCTGTCTGTCTGTCTTTGTTTCTGTGTCTGTCTGTCTTTGTGTCTGAGTCTGTCTGTCTTTGTGTCTGTCTGTCTGTCTGTCTGTCTGTCTGTCTGTCTTTGTGTCTGTCTTTGTGTCTGTCTTTGTGTCTGTCTGTCTTTGTGTCTGAGTCTGTCTGTCTTTGTGTCTGAGTCTGTCTGTCTGTCTTTGTTTCTGTGTCTGTCTGTCTTTGTGTCTGAGTCTGTCTGTCTTTGTGTCTGTCTGTCTGTCTGTCTGTCTTTGTGTCTGTCTGTCTTTGTGTCTGAGTCTGTCTGTCTTTGAGTCTGTCTGTCTTTGTGGTGAGTCTGTCTGTCTTTGTGTCTGAGTCTGTCTGTCTTTGTGTCTGTCTTTGTGTCTGAGTCTGTCTGTCTGTCTTTGTTTCTGTGTCTGTCTGTCTTTGTGTCTGAGTCTGTCTGTCTTTGTTTCTGAGTCTGTCTGTCTTTGTGTCTGAGTCTGTCTGTCTTTGTTTCTGAGTCTGTCTGTCTTTGTTTCTGAGTCTGTCTGTCTTTGTGTCTGAGTCTGTCTGTCTTTGTGTCTGTCTTTGTGTCTGAGTCTGTCTGTCTGTCTTTGTGTCTGTGTCTGTCTGTCTTTGTGTCTGAGTCTGTCTGTCTTTGTGTCTGAGTCTGTCTGTCTGTCTGTCTTTGTTTCTGTGTCTGTCTGTCTTTGTGTCTGAGTCTGTCTGTCTTTGTGTCTGTCTGTCTGTCTGTCTTTGTGTCTGTCTGTATTTGTGTCTGAGTCTGTCTGTCTTTGAGTCTGTCTGTCTTTGTGGTGAGTCTGTCTGTCTGTCTGTCTTTGTTTCTGAGTCTGTCTGTCTTTGTGTCTGAGTCTCTGTCTTTGTGTCTGTCTTTGTGTCTGAGTCTGTCTGTCTGTCTTTGTTTCTGTGTCTGTCTGTCTTTGTGTCTGAGTCTGTCTGTCTTTGTGTCTGTCTGTCTGTCTGTCTGTCTGTCTGTCTGTCTGTCTTTGTGTCTGTCTGTCTTTGTGTCTGAGTCTGTCTGTCTTTGAGTCTGTCTGTCTTTGTGGTGAGTCTGTCTGTCTGTCTTTGTTTCTGAGTGTGTCTGTCTTTGTGTCTGAGCCTGCCTGTCTTTGTATCTGAGCCTGTCTGTCTTTAAGCCTGTCTGTCTTTGTGGTGAGTCTGTCTGTCTGTGTGGTGAGTCTGTCTGTCTTTGTATCTGAGTCTGTCTGTCTGTCTTTGTGTCTGAGTCTGTCTGTCTTTGAGTCTGTCTGTCTTTGTGGTGAGTCTGTCTGTCTGTCTGTCTTTGTTTCTGAGTCTGTCTGTCTTTGTGTCTGAGTCTGTCTGTGTTTGTGTCTGTCTTTGTGTCTTTGTTTCTGTGTCTGTCTGTCTTTGTTTCTGTGTCTGTCTGTCTTTGTGTCTGAGTCTGTCTGTCTTTGTTTCTGAGTCTGTCTGTCTTTGTGTCTGAGTCTGTCTGTCTTTGTTTCTGAGTCTGTCTGTCTTTGTTTCTGAGTCTGTCTGTCTTTGTGTCTGAGTCTGTCTGTCTTTGTGTCTGTCTTTGTGTCTGAGTCTGTCTGTCTTTGTGTCTGAGTCTGTCTGTCTTTGTGTCTGTCTGTCTGTCTGTCTGTCTGTCTGTCTGTCTGTCTGTCTGTCTTTGTGTCTGTCTGTCTTTGTGGTGAGTCTGTCTGTCTGTCTTTGTTTCTGAGTGTGTCTGTCTTTGTGTCTGAGCCTGTCTGTCTTTGTATCTGAGCCTGTCTGTCTTTAAGCCTGTCTGTCTTTGTGGTGAGTCTGTCTGTCTTTGTGGTGAGTCTGTCTGTCTTTGTATCTGAGTCTGTCTGTCTGTCTTTGTTTCTGAGCCTGTCTGTCTTTGAGTCTGTCTGTCTTTGTGGTGAGTCTCTCTGTCTGTCTTTGTATCTGAGTCTGTCTGTCTTTGTGGTGAGTCTCTCTGTCTGTCTTTGTATTTGAGTCTGTCTGTCTTTGTGGTGAGTCTGTCTGTCTGTCTTTGTATCTGAGCCTGTCTGTCTTTGTGTTGAGTCTGTCTATCTGTCTTTGGGTCTGATTCTGTCTGTCTGTCTTTAAGTCTGTCTGTCTTTGTGGTGAGTCTGTCTGTCTTTGTTTCTGAGTCTGTCTGTCTGTCTGTCTGTCTGTCTGTCTGTGTCTGAGCCTGTCTGTCTTTGAGTCTGTCTGTCTTTGTGGTGAGTCTGTCTGTCTGTCTTTGTGTATGAGTCTGTCCGTCTTTGTGTCTGAGTCTGTCTTTCTTTGTGCCTGAGTCTGTCTGTCTGAGTCTGTCTGTCTGTCTGTCTATCTTTCGAGCTTTCATGTTTTAATGTTGTGTGGCTAATACAAAAACAAATTGTCTTGAAAATGTTAATGACTCAACTCTCTCTCTATTCTCTCTTCACATCACCTCTCTCTCTCTCCTCACCCCCTCTCTCTCTCTCATCTCTCCTCTCTCTCCCTCTCTCTCTCTCTCTCCTCACCCCCTCTCTCTCTCATCTCTCCTCTCTCTCCCTCTTTCTCTCTCCTCACCTTTCACCCCCTCCTCTCTCTTCCCTCCTCTCTCTCCTCACCTTTCACCCACTCCTCTCTCTTCCCTCCTCTCTCTCTCTCTCTCTCTCTCTCTCTCTCTCTCTCTCTCCTCACCTTTCACCCCCTCCTCTCTCTTCCCTCCCCTCTCTCTCTCTCTCTCTCTCTCTCTCTCTCTCTCTCTCACTTTCTCTCTCCTCACCTTTCACCCCTCCTCTCTCATCTCTCCTCCCTCTCCCTCTTTCTCTCTCCTCACCTTTCACCCCCTCCTCTCTCTTCCCTCCTCACCCCTCCTCTCTCTTCCCTCCTCACCCCCTCTCTCTCTCTCCCTCCTCTCTCTCCTCACCTTTCACCCCCTCCTCTCCCTCCTCACCTTCCACCCCCTCCTCTCTCTTCCCTCCTCTCTCAGGCTGCTGAGGAGTGGAAGTTTGTAGCCATGGTCCTGGATCACATCTTGCTGTGTGGGTTCATGGCTGTGTGTATCATCGGCACCATGGGAGTGTTCGCTGGACGCCTCATTGAGCTGAGCATGCAGGGCTAAAGGAGAGGCCATAGCCAGAGTCACCGTGCTCTGGCCACACCCTGGTTCTCCTGCTCGCTCTGACACCTGTCTGCTGTGCCTCTACCCCGACTCATCTGGAAATGGCAATTTCTTTGGATCGTGGATTGAATGTAACTGGTCCAGTGAGGTGTTGTTATTGTAGCTTCTTTTCTGCATGGAGATTACAGTTGAAAATATGGGCATTCACAGCACTCGGTGTTGAGAAGGTGTCCCGCTGTCAGCTGTCTGTGACTTGATGGATTGTGTTTAAGGAACGATGGTTAACCTACCTAACCAGGTGATTCCTTTATTTCTAACCATCCTTCCTCATGTGGAACGAAGGATGCAGAGTATGTTGGTTTAACAAACTCTGCATAATGGCTCTGATTGGGAGCACTCTGGCACTCTTATGGCACTGTGGATGAGGGAGGTCACATTATGGCACTGTGGATGAGGGAGGTCACATTATGGCACTGTGGATGAGGGAGGTCACATTATGGCACTGTGGATGAGGGAGATCACATTATGGTACTGTGGATGAGGGAGGTCACATTATGGCACTGTGGATGAGGGAGGTCACATTATGGCACTGTGGATGAGGGAGGTCACATTATGGTACTGTGGATGACGGAGATCACAAGCAGCTGGTAGTGCATCTCGCCGTTGTTGCATGATCATTATTGACGATCAGAAGATCAGTTTGAATGAGTTTCTCAACCTTGATTTAGAAGTGGGCCTGTCTTGTCAATAAAGATGACAGTGCAGGGGCTTCTGGGAAACTACATGATGTTTTATCTTGTCCGATGTTAGGGTTTTCTCTCCTCCTTCTGCCAAATGTCATCACGGTTCTATTTTTAGATTTGGTTAAATGTCAAAATAAAATCTACTTCCAGATAAGCCTGTCTTTTTGTATTGTGTTTTTTACATTGACAGGGACTGCATAAACTCTGGTTAGTCAAATATTTGTACATGTCATTTTCTCCATTAAGAAGATAAACTGTGCGCCTGGGTCCTCTTTCTGTTGAATAAATTATTAAATGACCTTATTTTAACGTATTATTTTAGATTTTCCAGTAGTCAACACGTATCTGTTCTGTTCTCCTCTCATCAGTAAACGTCTTTATACACAGAACCAACTGTTCAAACTTGGACAAGATGCACATCTGGAAATATTGCATCACCGCAAAGGCCCCGGATTGGAGCGAGAGAAGCGTTACATTCTCCCAGTCGGTTTTACGAAAACAGTCTTTCGAGCGACATGACAAATACAACGCTCGAAGATTTGGACAGAAACGTAAGTTATAGAGGGATGGCAGATTGATAAAACATCAAATTGCACTCTTGATTGTATGCATATAATTTAAAAGTTCCGGGTACAATGTGGAAATCCCGATGAAGCGGAAATCCTGAGCTAAAGTTGTGTTTACGGCGAAGGAGTGGCTCACACTGTCTCCAGAAGTAAGTCGATGTTTATGTTATGTTGAACTTGAGTACTAGATCGATTTTTCAAAGTTTTGGGATTCTCAATTATAATTACGCAAATAACTGAATTTCAAAATATGTTTGCAATGGATGGGATGGCAGCAGCAACACCTTGAGTGGTCACATCTGTTGCGACACCCTTGCTTATAAAACATGTTTTTGAGGACAAATGGAAACATGGTAGCGTTATGTTATGATATCTCTGTTTTTATTTTTGTATTCCGTTTGTTTTGAGTTGTATCAGATGACATCATGCGTTATTCTCTGCTTGGTGCTTATGTAGTCTGCGTTGGCATGGATACTTGCACGATGAGAGAAAAAAAAGCCTCATCTGACTTTTAAAGTCATTGAGTTATTGCTATACAGTAGCTTTCATTATGTAACCTGTGCTCGTGGATTTTGTGCAGCTCACACAGTCAGTCAGTATACACTACCGTAGAGTGCAGTAAACCAATATCTGTTTATACTGTACCAAACTGTACAAAACCATGCAGCGTTTGGCTTTACGATTCACATCACAGACAGCTTTATGACTTTTTATCGTCACTGTAGCCAAGGAATGTAGACTTTCCCACAGCTCTGAAATGTCATCTGAGGCATAGTGGACATTGACTCATTGACTCATTGACACGCAGACATTCGTAGTACAAACAAACGGCCCACTATTCCCAATATAGTGCACAAAGTATTTTTTTTCAATATTTATTTTTTATAACATTTTTAAAAATTTGACCCCTTTTTCTCCCAATTTCATTGTATCCAATTGGTAGTTACAGTCTTATCTCATAGCTGCAACTCCCATACAGACTTGGGAAAGGTGAAGGCCGAGAGTTGTGCGTCCACTGAAACACAACCCAGCCAAGCCACGCTGCTTCTTGACAAGCCGCACTGCTTCTTGACTGGCGACCCATAGGGCACTACCTTTCACCAGGCCCATAGTACACTACCGTTCACCAGGCCCATAGGGCTCTACCTTTGATCATAGCACTATGTAGTCGAAGTACTATAGTTCAACCTATGGGCCTTTGGCCAAAAGTAGTGCACTATGTAGAGAATAGGGTTCCATATGGGACGGAGACCCATACTGCTCCTTCTCCTGGTTACTGTAGTTATGGTGTTTCATGGAATCAGACTAGCAAAGGTGCATCATTATCTGTCAATACACATGCCCGTACAGTAAACTCACTCACTCACTCACTCACTCACTCACTCACTCACTCACTCCAATCATTCAAACCTGGAATCCTAAACAAACTTTGTTGAACTGTGGTCTTAGTATTAACATTCCACAGTGGTAAACTGGAAAACATTGACCAGGCCTTGTGTTCTCTCGTTGCCTGAGGAACCTGCTTCAGAGTGATGTGTTTCCTAGAGGCTGTCCCTGGTCTGTTACAGTACTGAACCTGCTTCAGAGTGATGTATTCCCTAGAGGCTGTCCCTGGTCTGTTACAGTACTGAACCTGCTTCAGAGTGATGTATTCCCTAGAGGCTGTCCCTGGTCTGTTACAGTACTGAACCTGCTTCAGGGTGATGTGTTCCCTAGAGGCTGTCCCTGGTCTGTTACAGTACTGAACCTGCTTCAGAGTGATGTGTTCCCTGGTCTGTTACAGTACTGAACCTGCTTCAGAGTGATGTATTCCCTAGAGGCTGTCCCTGGTCTGTTACAGTACTGAACCTGCTTCAGAGTGATGTGTTCCCTAGAGGCTGTCCCTGGTCTGTTACAGTACTGAACCTGCTTCAGGGTGATGTGTTCCCTAGAGGCTGTCCCTGGTCTGTTACAGTACTGAACCTGCTTCAGAGTGATGTGTTCCCTGGTCTGTTACAGTACTGAACCTGCTTCAGGGTGATGTATCCCCTAGAGGCTGTCCCTGGTCTGTTACAGTACTGAACCTGCTTCAGGGTGATGTGTTCCCTAGAGGCTGTCCCTGGTCTGTTACAGTACTGAACCTGCTTCAGAGTGATGTGTTCCCTAGAGGCTGTCCCTGGTCTGTTACAGTACTGAACCTGCTTCAGAGTGATGTGTTCCCTGGTCTGTTACAGTACTGAACCTGCTTCAGGGTGATGTATTCCCTAGAGGCTGTCCCTGGTCTGTTACAGTACTGAACCTGCTTCAGAGTGATGTGTTCCCTAGAGGCTGTCCCTGGTCTGTTACAGTACTGAACCTGCTTCAGAGTGATGTGTTCCCTAGAGGCCGTCCCTGGTCTGTTACAGTACTGAACCTGCTTCAGAGTGATGTGTTCCCTGGTCTGTTACAGTACTGAACCTGCTTCAGAGTGATGTGTTCCCTGGTCTGTTACAGTACTGAACCTTGTTTTGAGTTGAGTCTTCCCTGGTCTGTTACAGTGCTCCCATTCCTCAGATCCGGAGGTAAGCAGCCAAACTGGTCTGAGCATTGTGGATGGATAGCAGGAGGGTAACTACATGTTTCAGAGATCTACTGTAAATGGCAAGATGTTTGTCTCCAGAGCTATAACACAGAGTTTTAAAATGCCTTCATGTAATCTCTGGCTATGAGAGCGAGCCTCTCGTCTTGCAATAGACAGGTCTGCAGAAAAGAGAGGAAGCTTCCTTCACTTCCTGTGTAACCAACCCACGTGACCAACTCAGCTCAAGCACATGGCGGCGAGGGTGTTTGTGGGTGATATTCGTATTCACTTCAGCTTCCTGATAGTCTGAACAAGGAGGTAGTAACATTAACACTCACAAGGCATACTTGTACACTGAGCATACAAAACATTAAGAACGTGACAGATTGACCAAGTGAATCCAAGCTATGATCCCTTATTGATGTCACTAGTTAAATCCACTTCAACCAGTGTAGATGAAGAGGAGGAGACAGGTTAAAGAAGGCTGTTTTTAAAGCCCTGAGACAGTTGAGACATGGACTGTGCACCATTCAGAGGGTGAATGGCCAAGGCAGAAGATGTGTCTTTGAACAGGGTATGCTAGTAGGTGCCAGGTGATACCAGTTTGTGTCAAGAACTGCAACACTGCTGGGGTTTTCACACTCAACAGTTTCCCGTGTGTATCAAGAATGGTCCACCACCCAAAGGACATCCAGCCATCTTGACACAACTGTGGGAAGCATTAGAGTCAATATGGTCCAGCATCTCTGTGGAGCACTTTCTACACCTTGTAGAGTCCAGGCCCCAACACATTGAGGGGAAAAGTATGTAAGGTCTTCATAATGTTTGGTAGAGTCAGTATTAGTAAGGTGTTCTTAATGTTTGGTAGAGTCAGTATTAGTAAGGTGTTCTTAATGTTTGGTAGAGTCAGTATTAGTAAGGTGTTCTTAATGTTTGGTAGAGTCAGTATTAGTAAGGTGTTCTTAATGTTTGGTAGAGTCAGTATTAGTAAGGTGTTCTTAATGTTTGGTAGAGTCAGTATTAGTAAGGTGTTCTTAATGTTTGGTAGAGTCAGTATTAGTAAGGTGTTCTTAATGTTTGGTAGAGTCAGTATTAGTAAGGTGTTCTTAATGTTTGGTAGAGTCAGTATTAGTAAGGTGTTCTTAATGTTTGGTAGAGTCAGTATTAGTAAGGTGTTCTTAATGTTTGGTAGAGTCAGTATTAGTAAGGTGTTCTTAATGTTTGGTAGAGTCAGTATTAGTAAGGTGTTCTTAATGTTTGGTAGAGTCAGTATTAGTAAGGTGTTCTTAATGTTTGGTAGAGTCAGTATTAGTAAGGTGTTCTTAATGTTTGGTAGAGTCAGTATTAGTAAGGTATTCTTAATGTTTGGTAGAGTCAGTATTAGTAAGGTATTCTTAATGTTTGGTAGAGTCAGTATTAGTAAGGTGTTCTTAATGTTTGGTAGAGTCAGTATTAGTAAGGTGTTCTTAATGTTTGGTAGAGTCAGTATTAGTAAGGTATTCTTAATGTTTGATAGAGTCAGTATTAGTAAGGTGTTCTTAATGTTTGGCAGAGTCAGTATTAGTAAGGTGTTCTTAATGTTTGGTAGAGTCAGTATTAGTAAGGTGTTCTTAATGTTTGGTAGAGTCAGTATTAGTAAGGTGTTCTTAATGTTTGGTAGAGTCAGTATTAGTAAGGTATTCTTAATGTTTGGTAGAGTCAGTATTAGTAAGGTATTCTTAATGTTTGGTAGAGTCAGTATTAGTAAGGTATTCTTAATGTTTGGTAGAGTCAGTATTAGTAAGGTGTTCTTAATGTTTGGTAGAGTCAGTATTAGTAAGGTGTTCTTAATGTTTGGTAGAGTCAGTATTAGTAAGGTGTTCTTAATGTTTGGTAGAGTCAGTATTAGTAAGGTATTCTTAATGTTTGGTAGAGTCAGTATTAGTAAGGTGTTCTTAATGTTTGGTAGAGTCAGTATTAGTAAGGTGTTCTTAATGTTTGGTAGAGTCAGTATTAGTAAGGTCTTCTTAATGTTTGGTATAGTCATTGCAGCATACTTGTATAGTACAGACTTGTGCATTGTTGGATGGAGAAGTAGATGAAGAGAGTACAGTATCTGGAGATGAATAGAGTACAGTATCTGGAGACGAAGAGAGTACAGTATCTGGAGACGAAGAGAGTACAGTATCTGGAGACGAAGAGAGTACAGTATCTGGAGATGTAGAGAGTACAGTATCTGGAGACGAAGAGAGTACAGTATCTGGAGACGAAGAGAGTACAGTATCTGGAGACGAAGAGAGTACAGTATCTGGAGACGAAGAGAGTACAGTATCTGGAGACGAAGAGAGTACAGTATCTGGAGATGAAGAGAGTACAGTATCTACAGTATCTGGAGATGAAGAGAGTACAGTATCTGGAGATGAATAGAGTACAGTATCTGGAGACGAATAGAGTACAGTATCTGGAGATGAAGAGAGTACAGTATCTGGAGATGAATAGAGTACAGTATCTGGAGATGAATAGAGTACAGTATCTGGAGATGAAGAGAGTACAGTATCTGGAGATGAATAGAGTACAGTATCTGGAGATGAATAGAGTACAGTATCTGGAGACGAAGAGAGTACAGTATCTGGAGATGTAGAGAGTACAGTATCTGGAGACGAAGAGAGTACAGTATCTGGAGATGAAGAGAGTACAGTATCTACAGTATCTGGAGATGAAGAGAGTACAGTATCTGGAGACGAAGAGAGTACAGTATCTGGAGACGAAGAGAGTACAGTATCTGGAGACGAAGAGAGTACAGTATCTGGAGATGTAGAGAGTACAGTATCTGGAGATGAATAGGGTACAGTATCTGGAGATGTAGAGAGTACAGTATCTGGAGATGAAGAGAGTACAGTATCTGTGTGTCTAGGAGTTGTTTGGACTGTGACTGTATCTGCAAACTGTATCAAATTGGCATATGAGTCAAAGCATTAGCCTACACAATGCAAAGGGGGGGGGGGGGGGGGGGTCGCGTATGTGTGTGACAGAGCGAGCGTGAGCGTGTGTGTAAGGCTGCTGACTGAGTTGAAAGAGAGGAAGTATGACTGAAAGCTGAACACAGGAAGTGGCTCTGACTCTGAGTAAAGCTATTTTAGCAGGAGAGGAGAGCTCTCTCTCTCTCTCTTGACAGCAGCTCTCTGAGGAGAGGAGGGTCTTCAATCTGCATCAGAGGACAGACTTCAGTGAGAGAGAGGAGCGAAGAAGAAGAAGCCCTGTGATGCTCACATGACACTGTGACTGAGACCCCTAGATGAGAGGTGAGGTTTTGACTTTCACAGGAGAGGACAAACTGAAGAGTGAGGAGAGAGAGAGAGAGAGAAACTGCTGCTCAGCTCAGACTGTGGGACTGAGAGAGAGAGCCTAGATGAGAGGTTTTATAGCTTTCACACCACTGTCTCTCTCTGTCTCTCTGTCTCTCTGTCTCTCTCTCTCTCTCTCTCTCTCTCTCTCTCTGTCAGTTCATGACACAGCAAGTTGAGGAAGTGAAATACAGTAACATGGGGTTGGACTAAATGTGGAACTGTGACTTCTCTAATGTGTAAAGAGTGTTAGGAAGGGAACCAAATTAAGGAAGCTACCACCTATCGCTGTAACTCTGTGTACCGTTTATTTGCCTGTTTTCTGGAAGAATGATTCCGAGAGCTACCTAAGAGAGTGAATTTGCAGTCACCTTTTTGGGCACAATTTCTGTGAGTAGATGTAATAATTGTTTAATATATTGTGGTAATCCATTTGATACATTCATACAATATATGATATGTTTCCATAGTCCTAGCTCAGCTCCTGTTCTTTCTCTTCTGACAGTTGAGATTTCTCCTCAGATTTCTCCTCAGATTTCTCCTCAGATTTCTCCTCAGATTTCTCCTCTGTGTCGGTGTTCTGTTTGACAGCTGTTTAATGGAGGAAAAGGGAACCATTGTAGTGTGAATTTAACTTGCGACTTTGTTTCCTGTCTTCCTGGGGAACATTAGTGGCTGCACTTTACCAGAAATGCTGTTGATGTTGGCAGAACTGTCTTTAAAGGGATAGTTTGGGGTTTTGGCAACGAGGTCCTTTATCTCCTTCCCCAGAGTCAGTTAATGGATGTAGTTCTGTCCTTGAGCTGTTCTTGTCTAATGAGGTTCTGTATTATGTTTCATGCTCTGTGTGGATCCCAGGAAGAGTAGCTGCAACTACTCTGTGTGTGTGTGCGGATCTATCAGTTACACACACACGTCAGTACATACACACACACACACACACACACGTCAGTACATACATACACACACACAAACGTCAGTACATACATACACACACACACACACGTCAATACATACACACACACACACACGTCAATACATACATACACACACACACACGTCAGTACATACATACACACACACACGTCAGTACATACATACACACACACACGTCAGTACATACATACACACACATGTCAGTACATACACACACACACACACACACACACACACACACACGTGAGTACATACACACACACACACACGTGAGTACATACACACACACACGTCAGTACATACATACACACACACACATCAGTACATACATACACACACACACGTCAGTACATACATACACACACACGTCAGTACATACACACACACACGTGAGTACATACATACACACACACACGTCAGTACATACATACACACACACACACACACGTCAGTACATACACACACACACGTCAGTACATACACATGTCAGTACATACACACACACACACGTGAGTACATACACACACACATGTCAGTACATACACACACACACTTCTGGTCACATGGGGTAGAGGCGTTGCTTTATTTGTTTTGTGAAACCAGGTCTGCTGTTAACTTGCTCTGTGAGATAGAAGGGGGTTCCAGGCACTCATGTCTATGTATATTACTGTATGTTTTCTTCAATTTGTTCTGGACCTGGGAACTGTGAAGTGCAATGACTGGAAGTCAATGGGAACAGTTATCATGGTCGCGGAACTGCCTTTACCTTCTTCACACTCGACGCAGAGACATACACATGGTGTCCACGAGTTCCTCCGACTCTGGGGAAGAAACCCCCAACTATCCCTGTTTTCAATCACTATCCCTGTTTTCAACCGGTCCATCGCGATCTCCCAAGGCATTCCTAGTTGATCTCCCAAGGCATTCCTAGTTGATCTCCAAGGCATTTCTAGTTGATCTCCCAAGGCATTCCTAGTTGATCTCCCAAGGCATTCCTAGTTGATCTCCAAGACATTCCTAGTTGATCTCCCAAGGCATTCCTAGTTGATCTCCAAGGCATTTCTAGTTGATCTCCCAAGGCATTCCTAGTTGATCTCCCAAGGCATTCCTAGTTGATCTCCAAGACATTCCTAGTTGATCTCCCAAGGCATTTCTAGTTGATCTCCCAAGGCATTCCTAGTTGATCTCCCAAGGCATTCCTAGTTGATCTCCAAGGCATTCCTAGTTGATCTCCCAAGGCAATTCTAGTTGATCTCCAAGGCATTCCTAGTTGATCTCCCAAGGCATTTCTAGTTGATCTCCCAAGGCATTCCTAGTTGATCTCCAAGGCATTCCTAGTTGATCTCCCAAGGCATTCCTAGTTGATCTCCCAAGGCATTCCTAGTTGATCTCCCAAGGCATTCCTAGTTGATCTCCCAAGGCATTCCTAGTTGATCACCAAGGCATTCCTAGTTGATCACCAAGGCATTCCTAGTTGATCTCCCAAGGCATTCCTAGTTGATCACCAAGGCATTCCTAGTTGATCTCCCAAGGCATTCCTAGTTGATCTCCCAAGGCATTCCTAGTTGATCACCAAGGCATTCCTAGTTGATCACCAAGGCATTCCTAGTTGATCACCAAGGCATTCCTAGTTGATCACCAAACATTTCTGTAAAAAAAAAAAAAATCAACAACGATAAAGCCTTGCGTTCCTATATTTATTGGTATTTGTTTTGCGCTGTTGTCATCGGGTGCACTTGATTCGTCAGCCCTGGCGCCAGGATGATGAATGAAGTGCACCTTGATTCGTCAGCCCTGGCGCCGGGATGATGAATGAAGTGCACCTTGATTCGTCAGCCCTGGCGCCGGGATGATGAATGAAGTGCACCTTGATTGCCTTCCATTTTGAACCATTTCATGTGTCTGAAGGGAGAACTCCGCTTACCCGGCAGGCCCAGCGAGCAAATCAAGTGAACCTATAGGCCTACCGCTGGCCAATCAGGTAGCTCAGACTACCGTGTCTGTCCAGTTTCCTCGAGCCATAGACTGTAAAAAAAGAGACTGTAAAAAGAAGCCTTGAACGCACAGCAAAGTTGATAATGTGAGATTTCAAAACTTTTAAAAACCATCACTAGAGAGAGACTCAATGAATACAGCAAAGAGACAGGAACTGATGCAGGAGGCAGAAATAATGGGGTAACAACAGGAACTGATGCAGGAGGCAGAAAGAATGAGGTAACAACAGGAACTGGTGCAGGAGGCAGAAAGAATGGGGTAACAACAGGAACTGGTACAGGAGGCAGAAAGAATGGGGGTAACAACAGGAACTGGTACAGGAGGCAGAAAAAATGAGACTCAGAGCTGCAATACGTCACTTTTTAGGTGACCCGACCAAATTCACATAGAAACGTGTTTATATAGATCTGTCAGTCTCATTGAAAGCAAGTCTAAGAAGCAGTAGATCTGTTCTATGTGCTCTAGTTCTTCCCGTTCTTAAGTTTAGTTTTTTTTGCGTCTTTTACTTGTGGTTTTGTCCACCAGCTTCAAACAGCTGAAAATACAACATTTTTGTTTATGGAAAATCTATTTCACAGCGGTTTAGACGACACAATGATTCTCTACACTATACTTCCTTGTTTTGTCACAAACTGAAATAACTATTAGAATTTTAACAACCAGGAAATGGTGGAGTGATTTCTGCATAGTGCATCTTTTTTAAAGTTTCGTCATCAGCAGGAAGACTGCCTTTTCTCAGAGGAGAGAGGGGTGAGTCAGGTGAGAGGCAGGTGACTGCAGCTCCCTCAAACTGACCATCAGATGCAGGCCATCAGTCCAGTACAACAAAGAGGAAGTAGATGATTACGATCACTCAGCTGTGCCTCACAAGTAATACAACCAATCATCTATTACCAGTGTGGTCATATACAGTACCTCAAATGTTGAAATAGAGTTTCTAAGTGGAAGAACAACATTGGTAGGGCAAATCAAGCATAGCCAATATGCAGTGATAATGTATTGGGCCTGTAGCCTACTGAACAAACCTCATTGTTACAGAACTGTGTTTAACTGCTTCATGTTGCATAGACTTATGTTTTAAAAAAAATCAGAGCGGTAGATCTCTGAACAGTAGATCTCTGAACAGTAGATCTCTGAACTGTAGATCTCTGAACAGTAGATCTCTGAACTGTAGATCTCTGAGCGGTAGATCTCTGAACGGTAGATCTCTGAGCGGTAGATCTCTGAACGGTAGATCTCTGAGCGGTAGATCTCTGAACGGTAGATCTCTGAGCGGTAGATCTCTGAACGGTAGATCTCTGAGCGGTAGATCTCTGAACGGTAGATCTCTGAGCGGTAGATCTCTGAACGGTAGATCTCTGAACGGTAGATCTCTGAGCGGTAGATCTCTGAACGGTAGATCTCTGAGCGGTAGATCTCTGAACGGTAGATCTCTGAACGGTAGATCTCTGAGCGGTAGATCTCTGAACGGTAGATCTCTGAACTGTAGATCTCTGAACGGTAGATCTCTGAGCGGTAGATCTCTGAGCGGTAGATCTCTGAACGGTAGATCTCTGAGCGGTAGATCTCTGAGCGGTAGATCTCTGAACGGTAGATCTCTGAGCGGTAGATCTCTGAGCGGTAGATCTCTGAGCGGTAGATCTCTGAACGGTAGATCTCTGAACGGTAGATCTCTGAGCGGTAGATCTCTGAGCGGTAGATCTCTGAGCGGTAGATCTCTGAGCGGTAGATCTCTGAGCGGTAGATCTCTGAGCGGTAGATCTCTGAACGGTAGATCTCGGCTTTCATTTTGACTCAATGTGATCTTGACTCAGAAAAGGTTGATGACCTCTACCTTAGACTAATTACCTCAGTGTGGAAGTTGTGGGAAGTGGCCTTCCTCTTCCCTTATTCTAGGAACGTCTGGTAATGTACTAGAGGGGTTTATTTAAAGTCTCCCCTGTGCGGGTCAGCATTGCCACATAACTCTACTCTAGCGAACGTCCCATGCAGGATGTTAGCTTAGATACTCAGCACGGTTTCTCTCTGCCCACACACACACACACACACACACACACACACACACACACACACACACACATACACACACACACTGCTGTATTCTACAGTCCAGTTCTGTGAGAGAAGCGTCCAGCCTTCTACCTAATCCCACCCACATCCCTGTTAGGTACAACAGGGCCCGTGGGGAGGGGGGATGTTTTTGGCAAAGCCACCGGATGTCCTCTACTCTACTCTGCCACTATGGTCTATATCTCCGGTATTGCTATTCCTTTAACAACTGTTGTCATAAATGTTTTGAGAATACTTTTGCTGAATTAAAGTAGAACCATAATGGCGTGTGAACGGTGGTGTTGTTGTCTCCAGTCTGTTTATTCACCTCTATAACTGCTAGTGGTGGTGTGTGTTTTTACTAAGTGTCTCTGCTGCTAACCCTGATGAGGTACCTCGGCGCGGGGGGTTGTCGGGAGGATCAAAGAGCAGCAGCCATTTTAACAGCGTCTAAACTGAAGCATGTGTGTTTGTATATGCGAGCCCGCATGTGTGTCCTACTTGTGCTACTTCAAAGTGTCCACAGTCCCACAGGAGGAGTCATGTGTCGCTAGCAGCAGCCCAACCCCAACCCTGACCAGGCTCCAGTCCAACCCCACACTGACCAGGCTCCAGTCCAACCCTGACCCCATCACTGACCAGGCTCCAGTCCAACCCCAACCCCAACCCTGACCAGGCTCCAGCCCAACCCCATCCCCAACACTGACCAGGCTCCAGCCCAACCCCAACCCCAACCCTGACCAGGCTCCAGCCCAACCCCATCCCCAACCCTGACCAGGCTCCAGCCCAACCCCAACCCCAACCCTGACCAGGCTCCAGCCCAACCCCACACTGACCAGGCTCCAGCCCAACCCCAACCCTGACCAGGCTCCAGCCCAACCCCAACCCCAACCCTGACCAGGCTCCAGCCCAACCCCACACTGACCAGGCTCCAGCCCAACCCCAACCCTGACCAGGCTCCAGTCCAACCCTGACCCCATCACTGACCAGGCTCCAGTCCAACCCATCACTGACCAGGCTCCAATCCAACCCATCACTGACCAGGCTCCAGTCCAACCCCAACCCATCACTGACCAGGCTCCAGTCCAACCCCAACCCCAACCCATCACTGACCAGGCTCCAATCCAACCCATCACTGACCAGGCTCCAGTCCAACCCCAACCCCAACCCATCACTGACCAGGCTCCAGTCCAACCGATCACTGACCAGGCTCCAATCCAACCCATCACTGACCAGGCTCCAACCCCAACCCATCACTGACCAGGCTCCAGTCCAACCCATCACTGACCAGGCTCCAGTCCAACCCCATCACTGACCAGGCTCCAGTCCAACCCATCACTGACCAGGCTCCAACCCCAACCCATCACTGACCAGGCTCCAGTCCAACCCCAACCCATCACTGACCAGGCTCTAGTCCAACCCATCACTGACCAGGCTCCAGTCCAACCCCATCACTGACCAGGCTCCAGTCCAACCCATCACTGACCAGGCTCCAGTCCAACCCCAACCCATCACTGACCAGGCTCCAGTCCAACCCTGACCAGGCTCTGGCCCAACCCCATCACTGACCAGGCTCCAGTCCAACCCCATCACTGACCAGGCTCCAGTCCAACCCATCACTGACCAGGCTCCAGTCCAACCCCAACCCAACCCTGACCAGGCTCCAGTCCAACCCCAACCCATCACTGACCAGGCTCCAACCCCAACCCATCACTGACCAGGCTCCAGTCCAACCCCAACCCAACCCTGACCAGGCTCCAGTCCAACCCATCACTGACCAGGCTCCAGTCCAACCCCAACCTCATCACTGACCAGGCTCCAGTCCAACCCATCACTGACCAGGCTCCAGTCCAACCCATTTTTCTATTTATTTTTATTTTACCTTTATTTAACCAGGTAGGCTAGTTGAGAACAAGTTCTCATTTACAACTGCAACCTGGCCAAGATAAGGCATAGCAGTGTGAACAGACAACACAGAATTACACATGGAGTAAACAATTAACAAGTCAATAACACAGTAGAAAAAAGGGGAGTCTATATATACATTGTGTGCAAAAGGCATGAGAAGGTAGGCAAATAATTACAATTATGCAGATTAACACTGGAGTGATAAATGATCAGATGGTTATGTACAGGTAGAGATATTGGTGTGCAAAAGAGCAGAAAAATAAATAAATAAAAACAGTATGGGGATGAGGTAGGTGAAAATGGGTGGGCTATTTACCAATAGACTATGTACAGCTGCAGCGATCGGTTAGCTGCTCAGATAGCAGATGTTTGAAGTTGGTGAGGGAGATAAAAGTCTCCAACTTCAGTGATTTTTGCAATTTGTTCCAGTCACAGGCAGCAGAGAACTGGAACGAAAGGCGGCCAAATGAGGTGTTGGCTTTAGGGATGATCAGTGAGATACACCTGCTGGAGCGCGTGCTACGGATGGGTGTTGCCATCGTAACCAGTGAACTGAGATAAGGCGGAGCTTTACCTAGCATGGACTTGTAGATGACCTGGAGCCAGTGGGTCTGGCGACGAATATGTAGCGAGGGCCAGCCGACTAGAGCATACAAGTCGCAGTGGTGGGTGGTATAAGGTGCTTTAGTGACAAAACGGATGGCACTGTGATAAACTGCATCCAGTTTGCTGAGTAGAGTGTTGGAAGCAATTTTGTAGATGACATCGCCGAAGTCGAGGATCGGTAGGATAGTCAGTTTTACTAGGGTAAGTTTGGCGGCGTGAGTGAAGGAGGCTTTGTTGCGGAATAGAAAGCCGACTCTTGATTTGATTTTCGATTGGAGATGTTTGATATGGGTCTGGAAGGAGAGTTTAGAGTCTAGCCAGACACCTAGGTACTTATAGATGTCCACATATTCAAGGTCGGAACCATCCAGGGTTGTGATGCTGGTCAGGCGTGCGGGTGCAGGCAGCGAACGGTTGAACAGCATGCATTTGGTTTTACTAGCGTTTAAGAGCAGTTGGAGGCCACGGAAGGAGTGCTGTATGGCATTGAAGCTCGTTTGGAGGTTAGATAGCACAGTGTCCAAGGACGGGCCGGAAGTATATAGAATGGTGTCGTCTGCGTAGAGGTGGATCAGGGAATCGCCCGCAGCATGAGAAACATCATTGATATATACAGAGAAAAGAGTCGGCCCGAGAATTGAACCCTGTGGCACCCCCATAGAGACTGCCAGAGGACCGGACAGCATGCCCTCCGATTTGACACACTGAACTCTGTCTGCAAAGTAATTGGTGAACCAGGCAAGGCAGTCATCCGAAAAACCGAGGCTACTGAGTCTGCCGATAAGAATACGGTGATTGACAGAGTCGAAAGCCTTGGCAAGGTCTATGAAGACGGCTGCACAGTACTGTCTTTTATCGATGGCGGTTATGATATCGTTTAGTACCTTGAGCGTGGCTGAGGTACACCCGTGACCGGCTCGGAAACCAGATTGCACAGCGGAGAAGGTACGGTGGGATTCAAGATGGTCAGTGACCTGTTTGTTGACTTGGCTTTCGAAGACCTTAGATAGGCAGGGCAGGATGGATATAGGTCTGTAACAGACCTATATCACCAGGCTCCAGTCCAACCCAAACCCTGGACGCAATGTTTACTCTCTAGACAGTATATGTCTCTCTGGGTCAACCCTTTCAGCAGGAGAAACCTTGCCTGGAATCCCCTCTGAAGATGTCTCAGCAGGAGAAACCTTAGCCTGGAATCCCCTCTGAAGATCTCTCAGCAGGAGAAACCTTAGCTTCGAATCCCCTCTGAAGATCTCTCAGCAGGAGAAACCTTGCCTGGAATCCCCTCTGAAGATGTCTGAGCAGGAGAAACCTTAGCCTGGAATCCCCTCTGAAGATCTCTCAGCAGGAGAAACCTTGCCTGGAATCCCCTCTGAAGATGTCTCAGCAGGAGAAACCTTAGCCTGGAATCCCCTCTGAAGATGTCTCAGCAGGAGAAACCTTAGCCTGGAATATCATTCTGACTAGTGGTAGTTTCAAACCAAATCAAATCAATGTTTATTTGTCACGTGCGCCGAATACAACAGGAGTAGACACCTTACAGTGAAATGCTTACTTACAGGCTCATACAATAGTGCAAAAAATGTGCTAGGTGAACAATGGGTAAGTAAAGAAATAAAACAACAGTAAAAAGACAGGCTATATACAGTAGAGGCTATATACAGTAGAGGCTATATACAGTAGAGGCTATATACAGTAGAGGCTATATAGAGTAGAGAGGCTATATAGAGTAGAGAGGCTATATACAGTAGCGAGGCTATATACAGTAGCGAGGCTATAAACAGTAGCGAGGCTATGTACAGTAGCGAGGCTATGTACAGTAGCGAGGCTATAAACAGTAGCGAGGCTATAAACAGTAGCGAGGCTATGTACAGTAGCGAGGCTATGTACAGTAGCGAGGCTATAAACAGTAGCGAGGCTATAAACAGTAGCGAGGCTATAAACAGTAGCGAGGCTATAAACAGTAGCGAGGCTATAAACAGTAGCGAGGCTCTATACAGTAGCGAGGCTATGTACCGTAGCGAGGCTATAAACTGTAGCGAGGCTATAAACAGTAGCGAGGCTATAAACAGTAGCTAGGCTCTATACAGTAGAGGCTATATACAGTAGAGGCTATAAACAGTAGCGAGGCTATAAACAGTAGCGAGGCTATAAACAGTAGCGAGGCTATAAACTGTAGCGAGGCTATAAACAGTAGCGAGGCTATAAACAGTAGCTAGGCTCTATACAGTAGAGAGGCTATAAACAGTAGCGAGGCTATAAACAGTAGCGAGGCTATAAACAGTAGCGAGGCTCTATACAGTAGCGAGGCTATGTACCGTAGCGAGGCTATAAACAGTAGCGAGGCTATAAACAGTAGCGAGGCTCTATACAGTAGCGAGGCTATGTACCGTAGCGAGGCTATAAACAGTAGCGAGGCTATGTACCGTAGCGAGGCTATAAACTGTAGCGAGGCTATAAACAGTAGCGAGGCTATAAACAGTAGCTAGGCTCTATACAGTAGAGAGGCTCTATACAGTAGCTAGGCTCTATACAGTAGCTAGGCTCTATACAGTAGCGAGGCTATAAACAGTAGCGAGGCTATAAACCGTAGCGAGGCTCTATACAGTAGCGAGGCTATGTACCGTAGCGAGGCTATAAACAGTAGCGAGGCTATAAACAGTAGCGAGGCTATAAACAGTAGCTAGGCTCTATACAGTAGCGAGGCTCTATACAGTAGCGAGGCTATAAACAGTAGCTAGGCTCTATACAGTAGCTAGGCTCTATACAGTAGAGAGGCTATAAACAGTAGCGAGGCTATAAACAGTAGCGAGGCTACATACAGTAGCGAGGCTATATACAGTAGCGAGGCTACATACAGACACCGGTTAGTCAGGCTGATGGAGGTAGTATGTACATGTAGATATGGTTAAAGTGACTATGCGTATATGATGAACAGAGAGTAGCAGTAGCGTAAAGAGGGGTTGGCGGGTCACAATGCAGAGAGCCTGGTTTTCCAGGCTAGCAGGAACCAGGGCTGCAGGGTAGAGTCCACCAGAATGAAAACAGAGGAGTCCGGTCCAGTAGTTGTTCACACAACCCTGTTGTTGTTTACATAGTCATTATAGTTCCAGAGAAACAACATGTAAACTAACATGGGGTTGTGACTGTGAGAACGTCTGAGTAGCCAGCAGTAGCCATGTGGTTCTCTCTACAGCTGAATCATCTGCCTTTCCTTTTGCCTGGACTAGATTCTCTGGGGGTTTTTCTCTCTCGCTCACTTCTCTCTCTCTCTCTCTGTGTGTGTGTGTGTGTGTGTGTGTGTGTGTGTGTGTGTGTTATCTGCTTCATTCCTATAAATGCCTGGAGATGCCCTTTTAAGAGAGCTGACCAGGCCCACTAGGGATGATGTGGTGTGTCATCCATGGTCTCAGGCCACGTATCTTCTTCCAGTCTCGTGGCTCTCTGCTTGTGGCACTGAAATCAATGTCTCCATTGTGGGAAGCTATTATTCTAATATTAGCCGGAGGGGTGCATGTCAGTGGTGCTCATCGCTAAACAATGAGGAGTAGTGTATAGGTGGGGGGGGGGGGGGGGGGTGCATGTCAGTGGTGCTCATCGCTAAACAA
Organism: Oncorhynchus clarkii lewisi; assembly: GCF_045791955.1. Classification (NCBI taxonomy): domain Eukaryota; kingdom Metazoa; phylum Chordata; class Actinopteri; order Salmoniformes; family Salmonidae; genus Oncorhynchus; species Oncorhynchus clarkii. The sequence goes on from NW_027260952.1 coordinate 31,474, forward strand.
TGAGGAGTAGTGTAGAGGTGGGGGGGGGGGGGGGGGGGTGCATGTCAGTGGTGCTCATCGCTAAACAATGAGGAGTAGTGTATAGGTGGGGGGGTGCATGTCAGTGGTGCTCATCGCTAAACAATGAGGAGTAGTGTATAGGTGGGGGGGTGCATGTCAGTGGTGCTCATCGCTAAACAATGAGGAGTAGTGTATAGGTGGGGGGGGGGGGGTGCATGTCAGTGGTGCTCATCGCTAAACAATGAGGAGTAGTGTAGAGGTGGGGGGGGGGGGGGGTGCATGTCAGTGGTGCTCATCGCTAAACAATGAGGAGTAGTGTATAGGTGGGGGGGTGCATGTCAGTGGTGCTCATCGCTAAACAATGAGGAGTAGTGTAGAGGTGGGGGGGGGGGGGGGGGGTGCATGTCAGTGGTGCTCATCGCTAAACAATGAGGAGTAGTGTATAGGTGGGGGGGAGGGGTGCATGTCAGTGGTGCTCATCGCTAAACAATGAGGAGTAGTGTAGAGGTGGGGGGGGGGGGGGGGTGCATGTCAGTGGTGCTCATCGCTAAACAATGAGGAGTAGTGTATAGGTGGGGGGGGGGGGGTGCATGTCAGTGGTGCTCATCGCTAAACAATGAGGAGTAGTGTAGAGGTGGGGGGAGGGGTGCATGTCAGTGGTGCTCATCGCTAAACAATGAGGAGTAGTGTATAGGTGGGGGGGGGGGGTGCATGTCAGTGGTGCTCATCGCTAAACAATGAGGAGTAGTGTATAGGTGGGGGGGGGAGGGGTGCATGTCAGTGGTGCTCATCGCTAAACAATGAGGAGTAGTGTAGAGGGGGGGAGGGGGGGTGCATGTCAGTGGTGCTCATCGCTAAACAATGAGGAGTAGTGTAGAGGTGTGGGGGGGGGGGGGGTGCATGTCAGTGGTGCTCATCGCTAAACAATGAGGAGTAGTGTATAGGTGGGGGGGGGGGGGGGGGTGCATGTCAGTGGTGCTCATCGCTAAACAATGAGGAGTAGTGTAGAGGTGGGGGGGGGGCATGTCAGTGGTGCTCATCGCTAAACAATGAGGAGTAGTGTATAGGTGGGGGGGTGCATGTCAGTGGTGCTCATCGCTAAACAATGAGGAGTAGTGTATAGGTGGGGGGGGGAGGGGTGCATGTCAGTGGTGCTCATCGCTAAACAATGAGGAGTAGTGTAGAGGGGGGGGAGGGGGGGTGCATGTCAGTGGTGCTCATCGCTAAACAATGAGGAGTAGTGTAGAGGTGGGGGGGGGGGGGGGGTGCATGTCAGTGGTGCTCATCGCTAAACAATGAGGAGTAGTGTATAGGTGGGGGGGGGGGGGGGGGGGGTGCATGTCAGTGGTGCTCATCGCTAAACAATGAGGAGTAGTGTAGAGGTGGGGGGGGGGGGGGTGCATGTCAGTGGTGCTCATCGCTAAACAATGAGGAGTAGTGTATAGGTGGGGGGGGGGGTGCATGTCAGTGGTGCTCATCGCTAAACAATGAGGAGTAGTGTAGAGGTGAGGGGGGGGGGGTGCATGTCAGTGGTGCTCATCGCTAAACAATGAGGAGTAGTGTATAGGTGGGGGGGTGCATGTCAGTGGTGCTCATCGCTAAACAATGAGGAGTAGTGTATAGGTGGGGGGGGGGGGGGGTGCATGTCAGTGGTGCTCATCGCTAAACAATGAGGAGTAGTGTAGAGGTGGGGGGGGTGCATGTCAGTGGTGCTCATCGCTAAACAATGAGGAGTAGTGTATAGGTGGGGGGGGGGTGCATGTCAGTGGTGCTCATTGCTAAACAATGAGGAGTAGTGTAGAGGTGAGGGGGGGGGGGGTGCATGTCAGTGGTGCTCATCGCTAAACGATGAGGAGTAGTGTATAGGTGGGGGGGTGCATGTCAGTGGTGCTCATCGCTAAACAATGAGGAGTAGTGTATAGGTGGGGGGGGGTGCATGTCAGTGGTGCTCATCGCTAAACAATGAGGAGTAGTGTATAGGTGGGGGGGGGGGGGTGCATGTCAGTGGTGCTCATCGCTAAACAATGAGGAGTAGTGTATAGGTGGGGGGGGGGGGTGCATGTCAGTGGTGCTCATCGCTAAACAATGAGGAGTAGTGTAGAGGTGGGGGGGGTGCATGTCAGTGGTGCTCATCGCTAAACAATGAGGAGTAGTGTAGAGGTGGGGGGGGGGGGGGAGGGGTGCATGTCAGTGGTGCTCATCGCTAAACAATGAGGAGTAGTGTATAGGTGGGGGGGGGTGCATGTCAGTGGTGCTCATCGCTAAACAATGAGGAGTAGTGTAGAGGTGGGGGGGGGGGGGGGTGCATGTCAGTGGTGCTCATCGCTAAACAATGAGGAGTAGTGTATAGGTGGGGGGGGGAGGGGTGCATGTCAGTGGTGCTCATCGCTAAACAATGAGGAGTAGTGTATAGGTGGGGGGGGAGGGGTGCATGTCAGTGGTGCTCATCGCTAAACAATGAGGAGTAGTGTATAGGTGGGGGGGGGGGGGGGGGTGCTTGTCAGTGGTGCTCATCGCTAAACAATGAGGAGTAGTGTATAGGTGGGGGGGGTGCATGTCAGTGGTGCTCATCGCTAAACAATGAGGAGTAGTGTAGAGGTGGGGGGGGGGGGTAGATGTCAATGGTGCACATCGCTAAACAATGAGGAGTAGTGTATAGGTGGGGGGGGGGGGGGGGTGCATGTCAGTGGTGCTCATCGCTAAACAATGAGGAGTAGTGTAGAGGTGGGGGGGGGGGGGGGTGCATGTCAGTGGTGCTCATCGCTAAACAATGAGGAGTAGTTTAGAGGTGGGGGGGGTTCCAGATTGCCTTTAGTGCAGTTGGGTTGCACATCTCTGAAGGTTATGTCATTTTAATATGCTTCCTTAATGCCTTTGCAGACTGTACTATTTTGCCCACAAAATGTGCACGTCGTAGGAAAACGACTGCTGCTGGTTCAGTGTGACAGGGTCGAGGTCTGCTGGTTCAGTACCACTACGTCTTGGCTCGTTCAGTGTGACAGGGTCGAGGTCTGCTGGTTCAGTACCACTACGTCTTGGCTCGTTCAGTGTGACAGGGTCGAGGCCTGCTGGTTCAGTGTGACAGGGTCGAGGCCTGCTGGTTCAGTGTGACAGGGTCGAGGCCTGCTGGTTCAGTGTGACAGGGTCGAGGCCTGCTGGTTCAGTGTGACAGGGTCGAGGCCTGCTGGTTCAGTGTGACAGGGTCGAGGTCTGCTGGTTCAGTACCACTACGTCTTGGCTCGTTCAGTGTGACAGGGTCGAGGCCTGCTGGTTCAGTACCACTACGTCTTGGCTCGTTCAGTGTGACAGGGTCGAGGCCTGCTGGTTCAGTGTGACAGGGTCGAGGCCTGCTGGTTCAGTACCACTACGTCTTGGCTCATTCAGTGTGACAGGGTCGAGGCCTGCTGGTTCAGTACCACTACGTCTTGGCTCGTTCAGTGTGACAGGGTCGAGGTCTGCTGGTTCAGTACCACTACGTCTTGGCTCGTTCAATGTGACAGGGTCGAGGCCTGCTGGTTCAGTACCACTACGTCTTGGCTCATTCAGTGTGACAGGGTCGAGGCCTGCTGGTTCAGTACCACTACATCTTGGCTCATTCAGTGTGACAGGGTCTAGGCCTGCTGGTTCAGTACCACTACGTCTTGGCTCGTTCAGTGTGACAGGGTTGAGGCCTGCTGGTTCAGTACCACTACGTCTTGGCTCGTTCAGTGAGACAGGGTCTAGGTCTGCTGGTTCGGTACCACTACGTCTTGGCTCGTTCAGTGTGACAGGGTTGAGGCCTGCTGGTTCAGTACCACTACGTCTTGGCTCGTTCAGTGTGACAGGGTTGAGGCCTGCTGGTTCAGTGTGACAGGGTCGAGGCCTGCTGGTTCAGTGTGACAGGGTTGAGGCCTGCTGGTTCAGTACCACTATGTGCAGTTGTAGGCTCCGACAAAGTTCTGTCCGTGTCAGATGTTTTGGGCCTTTATCATGTAGTGTGGCTTGTGTTAAGAGACGGTCCCGGTGATTGATAAAGGTTAAATAATTATATTATATACGTTTTTTTGACCTAGATGCATACTTTCAGTTTTTCCGAAGTTATTTAATTCACTCATAAGCATAGAGTGAGGCTAGCACTGCTGGTGCTGATACAGGTGCAGATCAAACCCACCGCTGTGGTTAATGTAGCCCAGGTCTGCTGGTGCTGATACAGGTGCAGATCAAACCCACCGCTGTGGTTAATGTAGCCCAGGTCTGCTGGTGCTGATACAGGTGCAGATCAAACCCACCGCTGTGGTTAATGTAGCCCAGGTCTGCTGATGTCGCCTCTCAAGCCAATCACAGAATATGACGACAGAAGCAAATCTGACAATCTGGCCAGGTTGACATTAAGATTTTAATTCGTTAACATCACACAGTGTGACGTGATAATTGTAAAAGACTGAATCCAACGTAAAGTCTGCAGAAGTCTTGTTGTTGAACACTTCTCCATATAGCCATGTTGTCAGTTTCAAAATCGTCATTGAAACTAATATGGGTAATTTTCAGTTCATTAAATACTTTTCAGACTCCTCATATCCTTCCTTTATTGACTGAACATTGTGCTAGATGGCATCTTCCCCCAACCCTGAAACAACAATGTCAAACTGATCCAGCTGAGGGTCAAGTGTCTCTGGGTAGGACAGTTTCAGCATCCCAACCATCACTGGAATGGAACACTGGAATGGAACACTGGAATGGAACACTGGAATGGAACACTGGAATGGAACACTGGAATGGAACACTGGAATGGATCACTGGAATGGAACACTGGAATGGAACACTGGAATGGAACACTGGAATGGAACACTGGAATGCAGTGGTTTAGAGGACAGGTGTTGGTATCATGTTGTTATCTCAAGGACAGGGTCAGCTGTTCTAACTACCGCAGTGTCCCGCTGGCTTACAGAGAGCTGGAGAGGAGAGATGGGCCTCCACTGCTGCTCTCTGTTCCTATCAGAGGGTGTTGAAGTCATCAAGAGGTGAGCTGAGAGATACTTTAGTAGAGAGAGGGGGATGTAGAGAGATTTTATGAGATAGAAGGGTGCTGCTTTAGAGAGATGGAGAGAGTGGGGATGTAGAGACAGGATGGCTGTGGGTTGGGTCTCTTTCGTGTCAGGTCTTCCTGTTGACCACATTGACAGGAAGATAGAGGCCTCTGCAGCTGAAACTGTCACCTCTCTCTCTCTCGTTGACTGGTAACTAATGCAAATCACATGTATATGGACTGGGCTAGTCTATTACGAATGCCAATCACATGTATATGGACTGGGCTAATCTATAACGAATGTAAATCACATATGGACTGGGCTAGTCTATAACTAATGTAAATCACATGGACTGGGCTAATCTATTGACACAGTCAATTGAAGTTAATTCATTAGGCCCTCATCTATGGATTTCACATGACTGAGCAGGGGTGCAGCCATGGGTGGGCCTTGGAGGGCATAGGCCCCTCCACTGGGGAGCCAGGCCCAGCCAATCAGAATGAGTTTCCCCCAAAAATGTAGTTTTATTACAGACAGAAATATTCCTCAGACCCGAAAACTGCACCATTTTTAAAGTGGCATTTTATTGTCCCCCAGCACAAGGTGCACCTGTGTAATGATCATGCTGTTTAATCAGCTTCTTGATATGCCACACCTTTCAGGTGGATGGATTATCTTCGTAAAGGATAAATGCTCACTAACACGGCATGTAAACACATTTGCACACAAAAATTGAGAGAAAAAGTAGAGATTTTTTTTTGTGCAAATAGACCATTTCTGGGATTTTTTTATTTCACCTCATGAAACATGGGACCAACACTTTACATGTTGCGTTTATATTTATAAAATATATATATATTTTTTTATAGCAACACAAGACACCTGTCTGATTTACACCTGTTTGAGTGGACTAATCCATTGCCTGTCTGGGTGGACTAGTCCATTGTCTCTGTGGGTGGACTAGTCCATTGTCTCTGTGGGTGGACTAGTCCATTGCCTGTCTGGGTGGACTAGTCCATTGCCTGTCTGGGTGGACTAGTCCATTGTCTGTCTGGGTGGACTAGTCCATTGTCTGTCTGGGTGGACTAGTCCATTGTCTGTCTGGGTGGACTAGTCCATTGTCTGTCTGAGTGGACTAGTCCATTGTCTGTCTGGGTGGACTAGTCCATTGTCTGTCTGGGTGGACTAGTCCATTGTCTGTCTGGGTGGACTAGTCCATTGTCTGTCTGAGTGGACTAGTCCATTGTCTGTCTGGGTGGACTAGTCCATTGTCTGTCTGGGTGGACTAGTCCATTGTCTGTCTGGGTGGACTAGTCCATTGTCTGTCTGAGTGGACTAGTCCATTGCGGAGGGGATGGCACACCACTATCACCAGTAGTACATTTAGCCTATCGTTAATTCCCATCATTTTTAATCTACAATGTTTGTTTGGTTACGGTAATGCATTCAATATATTATTACTGCTGTCTTGTCATTGTAGGAGTGGACACGTTGTTTGTAGAGTGTTCAACCTAGGCGGCACTTGTGAGGAAAAAAACGTTTTGGTTTATTTCATTCCATTTACGAGTTGTCAATTTATTCATTGTCTTTTGTTTGGAGTGCTCCTGTCAATCTTGAGTAAGGATGCGCACCTAGCCTGTTTGAAAAATATTCCCAGCTCTCTTTCGATAACCACTCAGCATAAAAGGGGGAAAAATGTAATGCTCTGATCCGGTGGAAAAGTCATAAAATAGGCCTACCTGATTATTTCTTATCCCTTGCGCAAAATAGCCTACAGCTCTGTCTGTCTGTCTGGAGCTCACTGGTGCGGAAACTCTGACAGCCCAGAATATTTTATACAATGTTGCAAGTTTGCTAGCACAAGCTTTGGGCTGGACCAAGTTGATAGTTGTACAATGTTTCTTACAGACAGTCCATGCATAGCCAATGTGATTTCTAGAATATCTGTTTTCATCAGGATATGTTCTACATGCAGGCTGTAGTGTATTTGTTGCATTTATGTAGGCTGTTTTTACATATTACCAATGGCAATAGAAGTTATATTTAAAATGGTATCATTTTCATTTAGATATCATTTTGATTAACCACTACATTTATTTTGAGATATGAAGACTTTATTATAAATTGAATGAAACTGTTCCACGAAAAATGTGCAGATGAAAATCATAACGGATCAGTAGAAATGGTAAGATACCCTGGCACTCAAAATGGAAAAGGTTAAAGGTCGCTGGTGTAGCCTCTTACCGGTAACTTCAGGAGAGTAACGGCAGAATCTGAGAAGGCCAGCAACAGCGGGAAGAGGAGGATCAGGAACAGTTTTTTTTTCTTATTCTGGTTAGGCTATATTGATCTCTAACTCCCACTTGAGTAATTTGTGTGACTTCATTTTTAATCACAGTGCTTAAAGCATCAGACAAGCTCTGTGGCCTGCATATAGGGTGTATCTACAGTTGAAGTCGAAGTTTACATACACCTTAGCCAAATACACTTAAACTCAGATTTTCCCAATTCCTGACATTTAATCCTAGTAACAATTCCCTGTCTTAGGTAAGTTAGGATCATCACTTTATTTTAAGAATATGAAATGTCAGAATAATAGTAGAGAGAATGATTTATTTCAGCTTTTATTTCTTTCATCACATTCCCAGTGGGTCAGAAGTTTACATACACAAAATTTGTATTTGTTAGCATTGCCTTTAAATTGTTTAACTTGGGTCAAACGTTTCGGGTAGCCTTCCACAAGCTTCCCACAATAAGTTGGGTGAATTTTGGCCCATTCCTCCTGACAGAGCTGGTGTAACTGAGTCAGGTTTGTAGGCCTCCTTGCTCACACATGCTTTTTCAGTTCTGCCCACAAATTTTCTATGGGATTGAGGTCAGGGCTTTGTGATGGTCACTCCAATACCTTGACTTTGTTGTCCTTAAGCCATTTTTTCCACAACTTTGGAAGTATGCTTGGGGTCATTGTCCTTTTGGAAGACCCATTTGCGACCAAGCTTTAACTTCCTGACTGATGTCTTGAGATGTTGCTTCAATATATCCACATAACTTTCCTCCCTCATGATGCCATCTATTTTGTGAAGTGCACCAGTCCCACCTGCAGCTAAGCACCCCCACAACATGATGCTGCCACCACCGTGATTCATGGTTGGGATGGTGTTCTTCAGCTTGCAAGCCTCCCCCTTTTTCCTCCAAACATAATGATGATCATTATGGCCAAACAGTTCTATTTTTGATTCATCAGACCAGGGGACATTTCTCCAAAAAGTACGATCTTTGTCCCCATGTGCAGTTTGCTTTTTTATGGTCGTTCTGGAGCAGTGGCTTCTTCCTTGCTGAGCGGCCTTTCAGATTATGTCAATATAGGACTCCTTTTACTGTGGAAATAGATACTTTTGTACCCGTTTCCTCCAGCATCTTCACAATGTCCTTTGCTGTTCTGGGATTGATTTGCACTTTTCGCACCAAAGTACGTTCTTCTCTAGGAGACAGAATGCATCTCCTTCCTGAGCGGTATGACGGCTGCATGGTCCCATGGTGTTAATACTTGCATACTATTGTTTGTACAGATGAACGTGGTACCTTCAGGTGTTTGGAAATTGCTCCCAAGGATAAACCAGACTTGTGGAGGTCTACAATTTTTTTCCCCCGAGGTCTTGGCTGATTTCTTTTGATTTTCCCATGTCGTCAAGCAAAGAGGCACTGAGTTTGAAGGTAGGCCTTGACATACATCCACAGGTACACCTGCAATTGACTCAAATTATGTCAATTAGCCTATCAGAAGCTTCTAAAGCCATTACATAATGTTCTGGAATTTTCCAAGCTGTTTAAAGGCACAGTCAACTTAGTGTATGTAAACTTCTGACCCACTGGAATTGTGATACAGTGAATTATAAGTGAAATAATCTGTCTGTAAACAATTGTTGGAAAAATTACTTGTGCCATGCACAAAGTAGATGTCCTAACCGACTTGGCAAAACTATAGTTTGTTCACAAGAAATTTGTGAAGTGGTTGAAAAACAAGTTTTAATGACTCCAGCCTAAGTGTATGTAAACTTCTGACTTCTACTGTATGTATGGAAAAATACACGTTTAAAAATGTTGACCAATCAAAAGAACAGACCACTTTCAGTCGACCAAGATTTTGTTTAGCCGGGGACATCCCTAGATTGGATGATGGTTGTCATCTGTCTGCTGTACCAGGAAGTATTTCTGGATCAATGTGATTGTTTCCCTTGTGGTTTTATAGCTCATGTACTTTGCAAGTTATTTCAATACATCCTGTTATTTCTGTGCAAAGACAATATTATGTGTCTGCAGTCACACAGCTTGCTCTAAGGACTGTGGTGAAAGCCCACTGGGTAAAAACTGGTTGAATCAACATTGTTTCCATGTCATTAATATATATATATATATTGTGATGACATTGAATCAAAGTGGAAAACTGTTTAGATTTGTAAGAAGTCATCAACTTCAGGGAAATTCATATTTTTTTTCACCAAACTTTTAACCTTAATCCAATGACATGGTGACATTTCACGTTGAATTCATGTTAGTTGACAACTCAACCAGATGTTGAACTGACGTCTGTGCCCAGTTGGAGAGGTGTGTGTGTGTGTGTGTGTGTGTGTGTGTGTGTGTGTGTGTGTGTGTGTTCCCATGTCTCTGAAGGTTTGTTGTGGTCCAGCCTGGTTATGTGTATAGCATCTGTAAGCCTCCTGTTTGTGTGGATATTTAGGAAGTATTGAATGGATTGTGTGTATTCTCTCCATCAGGGGTGAAGCTGTAGAAGAATAACTGAAGAGAGAGAGAGAAGATGCCTCCTCCCCCGCCACCCCCTGCCCCTCCCCCACCCCCAACCTTCGCTGTGGTAAGCACGCCAAAGACGTCCTAGTTATATTGAAACTACTGATATGAGTTAACATGACGATGGAAAATTAATTCAATTTAGATGTAATCTTAGACGAAGACAGCATCACCTTCTGTCAGATAACCTCTCATCCCCTTCTGTCAGATAACCTCTCACCCCCTTCTGTCAGATAACCTCTCACCCCCTTCTGTCAGATAACCTCTCATCACCTTCTGTCATGAGTGATTGCAGGGAAATTTCTTAGGTCAGTGCAGTTTTGACCTTGTTCAATAGCGCCACCTTGTGGTAGTGGAAGGAAGCGTTTCCAGCATGGCAATGTGATTGTGCAAGTTGTCGTCCTAAGTAATACTATATCATTTCCTATAGGACTTAACTGGCTTCTTTGTTTGTGTTTTATGTTGTCAACATTCACAGGCAAATACACAGAAGCCATCACTCAGCAAGAACGAAGCACAAGGAAGAAACGCCTTACTGTCTGATATCGGAAAAGGTGCTCGCCTGAAGAAGGCCGTGACCAATGACAGGAGTCAACCCGTCATTGACAGTGAGTAAAGGGTTCTCTGATGCTGTGTATTCTCAAGGCTTTACTCAGAATGTACTCCTCCTCAGTCTAACCATTAGGACATATGGAAGCTACTTGAAACCTACAAAAGGCCTTCTGCAGATAATTAGATTTCAAAGGCTATGGCCTTGTGCCGGAGGAAAAGAGATTGAATACCTTTCTTCACAGAACCCAAAGGAGGAGGAGGAGGAGGAGGAGGAGGAGGCGGTGGCGGAGGAGGAGGAGGTGGAGGTGGAGGAGGAGGAGGACCAGTACTAGGAGGTCTCTTTGCAGGAGGCATGCCCAAGCTTCGGTCCTCAGGAGGGAACAGTAACGGTAATGATCCATGTTTATAATAAGAGATTACAATGTACTGCAGCAGCCTCTAGAGGTTACAATGTACTGCAGCAGCCTCTAGAGGTTACAATGTACTGCAGCAGCCTCTAGAGATTACAATGTACTGCAGCAGCCTCTAGAGGTTACAATGTACTGCAGCAGCCTCTAGAGATTACAATGTACTGCAGCAGCCTCTAGAGGTTACAATGTACTGCAGCAGCCTCTAGAGATTACAATGCACTACAGCAGCCTCTAGAGGTTACAATGTACTGCAGCAGCCTCTAGAGATTACAATGCACTACAGCAGCCTCTAGAGGTTACAATGTACTGCAGCAGCCTCTAGAGATTACAATGCACTACAGCAGCCTCTAGAGGTTACAATGTACTGCAGCAGCCTCTAGAGGCTACAATATACTGCAGCAGCCTCTAGAGATTACAATGCACTGCAGCAGCCTCTAGAGATTACAATGTACTGCAGCAGCCTCTAGAGATTACAATGCACTACAGCAGCCTCTAGAGGCTACAATGTACTGCAGCAGCCTCTAGAGGTTGTATTAATATGGTTTGTAAGCGGTGTTTGAGATAAGCCATGATAACTATCTTGAACAAGTGTAATGTGTTGCTATATGTAAACTGTACTGCGCCACCTTGTTCTACACGAAGGGAGGTCCTCAAGACAAGGCAATTACAGGTCTGTCAGAGTTGACCAAAGTGCCAAGGTTTATTACATAACAAAACAATAATACAATGCATGACCCCAGAGACACACTGGCTCGGAGGGGGTCGGCAGGGGTGTGCCCCCCCCCCCCCAAAAAAAAGTAACTCAGTCCAACTTTAAACGTACTCTTGAAAGTTGTAATCGTGGGAATGCACAAGGCACAATTTCAAAATGAGGTAGTGCATCATCAGTTGCTCTCGTCATCTTAGTGTTGCAGACCTTGGGGAGTGAAGTTCCCCAGTGCTGGACGAGTGAAGGAGTTTGGGAACCCCTGGTATAGAAGACATACATTATGGATAGATAGCAGCAGGGCAAGAAGTAATGCCTTGCATGTAAACACTTTACATTAAGTATATTCACACTCTTTGTAAGATAACACTGGTGACTAAACACTCTTTGTAAGATAACACTGGTGACCAAACACTCTTTGTAAGATAACACTGGTGACCAAACACTCTTTGTAAGATAACACTGGTGACCAAACACTCTTTGTAAGATAACACTGGTGACCAAACACTCTTTGTAAGATAACACTGGTGACCAAACACTCTTTGTAAGATAACACTGGTGACCAAACACTCTTTGTAAGATAACACTGGTGACTAAACACTCTTTGTAAGATAACACTGGTGACCAAACACTCTTTGTAAGATAACACTGGTGACCAAACACTCTTTGTAAGATAACACTGGTGACCAAACACTCTTTGTAAGATAACACTGGTGACTAAACACTCTTTGTAAGATAACACTGGTGACCAAACACTCTTTGTAAGATAACACTGGTGTCTAAACACTCTCTTTTTAAGATGATGACACACTGGTGATATTAGTATGCGAAAACACGCATGTAAATTCATACGACTTGCCTTTGCTCTCTAACCCAATAGTTCCCTTCTAAAACCAGCCTGCCCCGGAGGACTCTGCAGAAAGGGCGACGGAACATATAAACAAACATATAACGAAGAATATTAAACTAGTCCGCTTGCTAGGGACAATCCCAAATCTTTTGCCCGAATAGCAGCTCATTTGCGGACGAGACAAACCAAAAAAACAACCTAATAAGGGACACAAAATAAACAAAAGTTGCTGACCAAGCGTTTGACAACTTGCCACAAGCACAGCCCACGTGCGTCGTCCATGGCAGAAACACTGGCTCGCTAATCGAGAGTTGCGGCTCGCTAACTTATACCCCAATTCTCCCCTGGTCTCACAGTCACACCAGCCTCTAGGTGACATGGGCTACATATATTTCTGTAATGCATAGAGGGCACTAGTTGGTTGGTTGTTTTTAACCATAGCCCCATGTAAGACAAAATGATGTTAGACAAAGTGTGTGATGTTTGAAACCCTTATGCTTCCACAGGAGGCCCTAGGCCCCCCATGGTACCTCCAGGAGGCCGTTCCTCAGGCCCCAGACCGTTTGGTGGTGGGGGCCCCTCCGCTGGCCCTCCACGGTTCTCAGGGGCCCCAGCCTTTCCCCGGAGCAGCGCCCCCGACCTCCCCAGGGGACGGGCAGGCCCCCCGCGACCAGAGACCCCTGGCGGACCCCCTCCCCCAATCCCCAACACCCCACGGCCCAACCAGAACTTCCAGAGCCGAGGGACCCCACCTGTTCCAGGAGGAGCCCGGATCCCCAGCTCAGCCCCAGCACCTCCACCCCCCAACCTTGCAGGCAGACACCAAGGCTTGCCCCCTCCCCCTGGCCCGATAGGGGCCCCGTCTGGGCCAAAACCCTCCTTTGGGGCCCCTCCGGTTCCCAGTAGTGGACGTCCCCCTCTACCCCCAGCCCCCCACCCTGGCAGACCCTCAGAGGACCCCTGGCCCCCACCCCCACCCCTGGGGGGCCACCGGTCCTCCATATCCAAAGATGGACCACCGCCACCATCTTTCAACTCCAAGCCCCCCAGCTCGTCTTCCTCTCGGCCCTCCATCGGCGGTGGTGGAGCTCCCCCTCTCCCTCCTGGCAGACCGGGCCCTCCACTGTTGCCCCCAACGCCTGCGGGAGGAGACGAACACACCCCCAGACTACCACAGAGGAACATTTCACTCAACTCGCCGGCGCCGCCACCTGGCCGGTCAGGACCACTGCCACCCCCTCCCAGTGAGAGGCCGCCCCCTCTGGGTAAAAACCCCCCAGGACGGACGGGTAAGGATGCTGCTTCCTTCAGCCTCCCTTCAGGTCATATAATGATGACCACTGTCTCTTTTTGGGTTAGCTTAGCAACTAGAAACATAGTTAACCTTTCTGTGGTCAGTTTGGTCAGACATCAGTACACCGTGTATGTGTTTTGAGACTGGATGGAATGTAGTTTGTAGCTATGATGTGACCTATAGCGATGATATGATGTGACCTATAGTGATGATATGATGTGACCTATAGCGATGCTATTATATAGAACTAGTGTTGTATTGAACTCTGTGGTGTAACCTCTTCTCCCACCAGGCCCGCTCCCTCCCCCTCCCTCCTCAGGTCCACGTGGAGGCAGTATAAGGTCATCTCCTGTCCCCCCACCTCCTAACCGCCCGGGAGCAGAGCCCCCCCGTGGGGGACAACGGCCCCCGCTCCCACCAGACCGACCGGGAATAGGAGGCCCTCCTCCCCCCATGGGCAACGGCTTCCAGAACTCCCATCACCAACACATTGGTGAGTGTAAACAGAAGGAATTCATATGATGAGTAATCCTGCTTGAGACCTTACTCCCTGATGTGCCCTTAGCTCCCATTGCTAATGACTTGGCTTCAGCTCAGTGGGCTAACAGTTTTGTGGTGCAGAGAAGACCCGGGTTTGAACCCATATAGGTCTTTAATTGACCTAGCTGAGAGTTGTTTCTCTCTCTGTCAGATGAGTGGGAGGCCCGGTTCCAGTTCCACCCTGTCTCAGACCTCCCTGTCCCAGAGCCTTACGTGTCCTGTCAGAAGACATACCCCAGCAAGTTGTCCAAGACTGACGGCAGAGGTAGGAACCAAGGGCTTTCCTCCCAGACCTGGGTCAAATGCACGTCAAATACTTTGAAATTCTTGCGCTGTGCTTTAAAAAATAGCAACGCTAAATCAAGTGTCTTCTATATGTATTGATTTGTCCCAAATCTGTTTCCTCCTGAAAGTTTCCAGCCTTCAGAGTATCTTCCTGCCCTTGACAGCCTGCTTGACATGTCCAACTTATTTTCCTCTTTCCTGTCCAGGTTCAGATAAAAAGTCCAGGGGTGCCCCCCCACTACCCCCTATCCCCAGGTGAAGCGCTCGTTTTTGGGATGTCTCCTCTCCCTCCCCTCCTCTCCCTCCCCTCCCCTCCTCTCCCTCCCTCCCCTCCTCTCCCTCCCTCCCCTCCTCTCCCTCCCTCCCTTCCCTCCCCTCCTCTCCCTCAGAGTACATGGATGTAAGTATGTCACTTCCACTGCCTCTGTCCATGAGGCTTATATAGCACCTCCATGGAAGGACCATATTTGCAGTGGGACTCACGCAACCATGTGTTTCTGCCTGGAGTTGACAGAATATTCTCATTTAACGAACAGCACTCCAAACCAACCAAAGTCGCAACAGAGGCTCGTTTTATAGGCTATGCATTTGGTTTTGCTCCACTATGTAGTGTTGAAACTGTATACTTTTGTTTTCATTTTTCACTGTGCCTTTTTTTTTTTTTTTTTCAATTCCCAGATTGTTATGAAGGATCTTTATGAGATTTAAGGGAAACAGTCGGATGCTGTGCCTGTCTTCGCCAAAGAGCAACCGAACTATAGCATATCAGTTACAATATTCTAACCATCGAAGGGTACTTCTCCATACAGTTCATGTGCAGTTCACGGCCATGTCTTGACCTTTGTTTCTACACGGTAGAGACAAAATGGACGCTTGTGTGTTACAGTATGTGTTGATTGAACTTTAGGTGAAAATTGAATGTTTTTCTTTATGTCTTGAAAGAAAAAAAGAACGTCACTCATGACAGTTGTTAGTTTAATTTTGTATGATTTGAGTTGTCGGGAAGGACTATTTGTTTTTATTTTCTAAAGTTATCTATTTGACTATTTTTCTTCTACACAGTTACAGTATTATCTTCTGCTTCTGTACTACAGCTCTGGGACGTCTCCGCTACTTGATATTAACATCAAGCTTGTCTCAGAACCACGTGCAGAGAGACAATCTAATATTTGACCTATGAAAGTAAATCATTAACATGTACTAAAATGTTACATACATGATCCTGAAGTTATGATATGAATGAGCTTTGCTCCTAGAATTTGCAAGTGTTTAATGTATGCAAGGAGGATGTGAATATGGATCAAAATATGCTGGCTGTAGGCTGATGTGTGAGAGAAAAGTGCTATGTTTGGCCTCATTGTTTTCTCTGTTCTGTAAAGACGATAATATGCATTTCTGAATGGTGAATGGCAGGAGCACGTGTGTTTGACCAAAGACAATCGGCTGCACTAGGACGTAGTCTCTTCCCACAGAGGCGGTGTCTCAGATACAACTTGCATTGGAGACTACCTAGGACCAAACGGACAGAAACATCCAGCAGAAATGGAACGTTTCAAAAAGAGGACCATTAAAGTTGTGTGTTAGTTCCTCCTCAGGTGACAGACATAATGAATGACGGTCCTCATGGGGACATTTTTCTTTCAGTCTTCTTTCAGAATGTATTCTGTCTCTTGTTCCCTAGTTATCTCTGTTAACCCAGAAGTCAAATATAGCGTAGTTGGGTCAGCTACACGCAGAAACTGCACACGGGAGATTAGTTCCCTAGTTATCTCTGTTAACCCAGAAGTCAAATATAGCGTAGTTGGTTCAGCTACACGCAGAAACTGCCCACAGGAGATTAGTTCCCTAGTTATCTCTGTTAACCCAGAAGTCAAACACAGCGTAGTTGGGTCAGCTACACGCAGAAACTGCCCACGGGAGATTAGTTCCCTAGTTATCTCTGTTAACCCAGAAGTCAAATACAGCGTAGTTGGGTCAGCTACACGCAGAAACTGCCCACGGGAGATTAGTTCCCTATGAAATTTACAATGGTACTGCAGAGTGCTTTATGCACTTTGGCTTCAAGGGAACTTATATATGATTATTCTTTTTGATGCTTTCAACTGCTTTTGTTTCTGCCTTTTTGAGTGTATTTTCTTCCTGATGCTTTTCAATGTAGAACAAAGCAAACTATTTCCAAATGGATTTTCTAAATAAAGCAAATAAAGTTGGAGTTGAGACTTCTTGTGTTCTCGTACAATATAAAAGGAAGTTAGTTGCTTCACTAACACTCTCAAACTACACTATTTTAGAATCGAATCCATTTTTTTTAGGGGGATATGCAGCGAGTGGAGTATTCTAGGTTTGTATCTATTTTAAAGGTGTCTAGTCTTAGCTAATTCGTTGATTTATTGACCTAAATGTATTGATTTATTGACAGGTCTTAACTCACATTATACAGACCTCTTTAGAGACCCTTACCAACGTCAGAGTGCGGTCGCTTTCCCACCCAATCAAAGCCGAGTATAGCTCCTCGAAACAACACACTTTGGCGACAATTGGATGCCTGGTTTGTCACTCATAATTTAGGGCGTTGATGAACAATGGCACGAAAGGCCACAAATGAGAATTGTTAGTGCTATCCGAGATCCTTGGGACATAACCTTTACTCTAACCTTAACCCTTACCATTTTACATGTCAACTTCAATTGGGGCAACGTCAATGTCGTGACGTGCCAAGGATCCCGCATAGCTTTACGCCAAATGATAATAACAAGGCGTTTGTACTACCGTTAGCTAGCTGTCAACAGCAGTAGATAGGAAGAGTTAGACTAACGTTTATATAGCTACATTTTTATATATAAAAAAAATGACAATCGCGTGTTAATAAATATGCAATATCTCGTCACCAGATGTGCAAGGTATGACGCCTTTTATCTTGTTGTATTTTCGCAATATGTTTTTAGCACGCGAGCTAACTGACGTTAGATGTAACTGTTACTATCAACGAATAGCATGCTAACTTTAGCTCGCTACAGTACCTAGCGCCAAATCCAATAATTGGCATCGTTTAAGACATCACGAGTTACACGTATAAAAGGTTAACTCTGTCAATCCTCCCATGCTGAAATCCCCCATGACTAGTTTTGAAAGCAGTTTCAATGCACAGTTGGGAGTAGGCTATAGTGCATTATCTGTGGTATGCATGTCATCAGCACTGCACTCCTCGTAAATAGCTTTGCTTTGGTTCTTTTTGACAACAACAGATTCACCCTCTCCTTGGTAGGGCCAGGAGTTTTTCCTAGACTTGTCACTTGGTCAGGAAACTCTATTGGTCCTTGGTATTACATATGTTTTTCTGACAACCCAAAAAAGTGTATGACTTATCCTACTACAACTCACCGATTATTATTGTTTCAACAAGGGCATTGCGGATGTATTAGCCTGAACTGGTGCCCAGCGTGACTGTTCTGTACTCCGATATCGAACATATTCCCATCGGTGAAGTAATTTAGTGCTCATACAACCACAAAACAACCATGGATACTTACGTAGCCATCCATGGCAAGAACATATCCCACAATCCCCTCTCCTCCACCCAAGCCATGTCTATCGACAAGCTCTTCCCGGCTCTCCTGGAGTGTTTTGGGATCATCCTGTGTGGATACATCGCCGGTAGGACAGACATAATCACCTCCTGTCAAACTAAAGGATTAGGGAACTTTGTGTCTAAATTCGCCCTCCCGGCGCTGCTCTTCAAGAACATGGTTCTGTTGGACTTTAATAACGTGATCTGGTCGTTCCTGTGGAGTATCCTGATAGCCAAGGTGTCGGTGTTCGTCCTGGTGTGTGTTCTGACGCTAGCCGTGGCCAGTCCGGAGAGCAGGTACAGCAAGGCAGGACTCTACTCCATCTTCGCTACGCAGAGCAACGACTTCGCCCTGGGGTATCCCATTGGTGAGGATAGTTGTCTTTTGGAATGTGATCGTAGTACAATAGGGCGTGTTGATTTTTCCTTTGGAAAGTTCAACCTCTTTCTCACAACAGTCCCAGCCGTTCCACACACAGTGCATTCTGAAAGTATTCAGACCTCTTCACTTTTCCCACGTTGTTACTTTACGGCCTCATTCTAAAATGGATTACATAGTTTTTACACAATACCCCATAATGACAAAGCAAAAACAGGTTTAGACATTTTTGCACATTTATTTAAAAAATATATATATCACATTTCCATAAGTATTCAGACTCTTTACTCAGTTCTTTGTTGAAGCACCTTTGGCAGAGATTACAGCCTCGAGTCTTCTTGGGTATGACGCTACAAGCTTGGGGCGATTCTCCCATTCTTCTCTGCAGATCCTCTCAAGCTCTGTCAGGTTGGATGGGGAGCATCGCAGCTCAGCTATTTTCAGGTCTCTCCAGACATGTTTGATCGGGTTCAAGTCCAGGCTCTGGCTGGGCCACTCACGGACATTCAGAGACTTTTCCCTAAGCCACACCTGCGTTGTCTTGGCTGTGTGCTTAGGGTCATTGTCCTGTTGGAAGGGGAACCTTCGCCCCAGTCTGAGGTCATGAGTGCTCTGGAGCAGGTTTTCATTAAGGATCTCTCTGTGCTTTGCTCCGTTCATCTTTCCCTCGATCCTGACTAATCTCCCAGTCCCTGCTGCTGAAAAACATCCCCACTACATGATGCTGACACCACCACGCTTCACCGTAGGGATGGTGCCAGGTTTCCTCCAGACATGATGCTGCCACCACCATGCTTCACCGTAGGGATGGTGCCAGGTTTCTTCCAGACATGATGCTGCCACCACCACGCTTCACCGTAGGGATGGTGCCAGGTTTCTTCCAGACATGATGCTGCCACCACCATGCTTCACCGTAGGGATGGTGCCAGGTTTCTTCCAGACATGATGCTGCCACCACCATGCTTCACCGTAGGGATGGTGCCAGGTTTCTTCCAGACGTGACGCTTGGTTTTTGCTCTGACATGCAGTGTCAACTGGGACCTTCATATAGTCAGGTGTGTGCCTTTCCAAGTTGTAGAAACAGCTCAAAGATGATCAATGGAAACAGGATGCACCTGAGCTCAATTTATAGTCTAATAGCAAAGGGTCTGAATACTTATGTAAATAAGTTATTTCTGTTTATTTTTAATACATTTGCAAACACTTCTCAAAACCTCTTTTCGCTTTGTCATTATGGGGTATTGTGATGTCATTATGGGGTATTGTGATGTCATGGGGTATTGTGATGTCATTATGGGGTATTGTGTGTAGATTGATGAGGAAAACATTTAATTTCATCAATTGTAGAATAAAGCTGTAACGTAACAAAATGTGGGAAAAGTCAAGGGGTCTGAATACTTTCTGAATGCACTGTATTTGTTGGAACATCTGGGAGTCCCTGAGGAGTGGTTTGGAAACCATACAATAACATCTGCCACCCCCCGTCCCTGCAGTGGACGCCCTGTACAGGAACACACATCCAGAATACCTGCAGTACATCTACCTGGTGGCTCCTGTCTCCCTGATGTTCCTCAATCCCATAGGATTTGCCTTCTGTGAGGTCCAGAAGTGGAAGGACCACCCAGAGAGACAGCAGGGCAAGTTGCAGATCGTCAGAGTGGTGCTGCTGCAGGTCATTTCATCTTGCTTTCTTCTGTGATCAATATTTTTTTTTTTTTTTTTTGTGCAAATGACATTAAATGGTGCTTTATTCTTTATTGGGCTAGGAACATATTTAACATTCAATAAAAGTAGTAAATACGCAGGATTTTGTAACAAAGAAATTAGAGTGAAAGGATCTGTGTATCTGTTAGCTAGCTGTGATAAGAATGGAAAAACATCTTGATATCACAGTGAATAATAAAGGCTAGAAAACATGGTGTCAGGATGTGTCTTAGGGGGTTGGGTTAAAACATGGTGTCAGGATGTGTCTTAGGGGGTTGGGTTAAAACATGGTGTCAGGGTGTGTCTTAGGGGGTTGGGTTAAAACATGGTGTCAGGATGTGTCTTAGGGGGTTGGGTTAAAACATGGTGTCAGGATGTGTCTTAGGGGGTTGGGTTAAAACATGGTGTCAGGATGTGTCTTTAGGGGGTTGGGTTAAAACATGGTGTCAGGGTGTGTCTTAGGGGGTTGGGTTAAAACATGGTGTCAGGGTGTGTCTTAGGGGGTTGGATTAACATGGTGTCTTAGGGGGTTAAAACATGGTGTCAGGATGTGTCTTAGGGGGTTGGGTTAAAACATGGTGTCTTAGGGGGTTAAAACATGGTGTCACGATGTGTCTTAGGGGGTTGGGTTAAAACATGGTGTCAGGGTGTGTCTTAGGGGGTTGGGTTAACACATGGTGTCTTAGGGGGTTGGGTTAAAACATGGTGTCAGGATGTGTCTTAGGGGGTTGGGTTACAACATGGTGTCAGGATGTGTCTTAGGGGGTTGGGTTACAACATGGTGTCAGGATGTGTCTTAGGGGGTTGGGTTAAAACATGGTGTCTTAGGGGGTTGGGTTAAAACATGGTGTCAGGATGTGTCTTAGGGGGTTGGGTTACAACATGGTGTCAGGATGTGTCTTAGGGGGTTGGGTTACAACATGGTGTCAGGATGTGTCTTAGGGGGTTGGGTTAAAACATGGTGTCAGGATGTGTCTTAGGGGGTTGGGTTAAAACATGGTGTCTTAGGGGGTTGGGTTAAAACATGGTGTCAGGATGTGTCTTAGGGGGTTGGGTTACAACATGGTGTCAGGATGTGTCTTAGGGGGTTGGGTTAAAACATGGTGTCATGATGTGTCTTAGGGGGTTGGGTTAAAACATGGTGTCAGGGTGTGTCTTAGGGGGTTGGGTTAAAACATGGTGTCAGGATGTGTCTTAGGGGGTTGGGTTAAAACATGGTGTCAGGATGTGTCTTAGGGGGTTGGGTTAAAACATGGTGTCAGGATGTGTCTTAGGGGGTTGGGTTAAAACATGGTGTCAGGATGTGTCTTAGGGGGTTGGGTTAAAACATGGTGTCAGGGTGTGTCTTAGGGGGTTGGGTTAACATGGTGTCCGGGG
Source organism: Oncorhynchus clarkii lewisi (assembly GCF_045791955.1). Taxonomy (NCBI): domain Eukaryota; kingdom Metazoa; phylum Chordata; class Actinopteri; order Salmoniformes; family Salmonidae; genus Oncorhynchus; species Oncorhynchus clarkii. The sequence continues at coordinate 52,951 of NW_027260952.1, forward strand.
GCGTCTTAGGGGGTAAAAACATGGTGTCAGGATGTGTCTTAGGGGGTTAAAATATGGTGTTGCGGTGTCTTAGGGGGTTAAAATATGGTGTCGGGTGTCTTAGGGGGTTAAAACATGGTGTCAGGATGCGTCTTAGGGGGTTGGGTTAAAACATGGTGTCAGGATGCGTCTTAGGGGGTTGGGTTAAAACATGGTGTCTTAGGGGGTTGGGTTAAAACATGGTGTCTTAGGGGGTTGGGTTAAAACATGGTGTCAGGGTAAACATGGTGTCAGGGTGTGTCTTAGGGGGGTTGGGTTAAAACATGGTGTCAGGATGCGTCTTAGGGGGTTGGGTTAAAACATGGTGTCAGGATGCATCTTAGGGGGTTGGGTTAAAACATGGTGTCAGGATGCATCTTAGGGGGTTGGGTTAAAACATGGTGTCTTAGGGGGTTGGGTTAAAACATGGTGTCAGGATGCATCTTAGGGGGTTGGGTTAAAACATGGTGTCAGGATGCATTTTAGGGGATTGGGTTAAAACATGGTGTCAGGATGCATCTTAGGGGGTTGGGTTAAAACATGGTGTCAGGATGCATTTTAGGGGATTGGGTTAAAACATGGTGTCAGGATGCATCTTAGGGGGTTGGGTTAAAACATGGTGTCTTAGGGGTTTGGGTTAAAACATGGTGTCAGGATGCGTCTTAGGGGGTTGGGTTAAAACATGGTGTCAGGGTGTGTCTTAGGGGGTTGGGTTAAAACATGGTGTCAGGATGCATTTTAGGGGATTGGGTTAAAACATGGTGTCAGGATGCATCTTAGGGGGTTGGGTTAAAACACGGTGTCTTAGGGGGTTGGGTTAAAACATGGTGTCAGGATGCGTCTTAGGGGGTTGGGTTAAAACATGGTGTCAGGGTGTGTCTTAGGGGGTTGGGTTAACGGCAATAAGACACATTTATGTGGACTGTAAGGAAAGTGGACAGTAAAGTGTTAGTCTATACGGTGGTGGCTGGTGGGCATTGTGTCCTACTTTTATTCAAATCTATTTTATAGGTACTGAAGAACCCGATAGTGTTCATGGTGGTGGTCGGGATCGTGTCCCACTTTGCCCTGGGCCAGAGGATCCCTGCTGTGATGGAGGAGTTTGTGGATGGCCTGGCCAACTCCTTCGGAGGAGCAGCTCTCTTCTACCTGGGACTATCTATGGTGGGACAGGTGGGCAAACTCACCAGGTCTACTGGAGTAGCCCTTATCCTGCTCATCACTGCCAAACTGTGAGTTACAGAAATGTCAAGAACTGACATTCCTTCAAGTCGTTATCAACCTACCCTGTGGGAATGGCTGGATAGGGTGCTGACAACTGCATAACTACAGTCGTAAATAGGGTCCTGTACTGTCCTAGTGGTCCTGTCCTAGTGGTCCTGTCTTAGTGGTCCTGTCCTAGTGGTACTGTCCTAGTGGTACTGTACTGTCCTAGTGGTACTGTCCTAGTGGTCCTGTCCTAGTGGTCCTGTCCTAGTGGTACTGTACTGTCCTAGTGGTACTGTCCTAGTGGTCCTGTCCTAGTGGTACTGTACTGTCCTAGTGGTACTGTCCTAGTGGTCCTGTCCTAGTGGTACTGTACTGTCCTAGTGGTACTGTACTGTCCTAGTGGTCCTGTCCTAGTGGTCCTGTCCTAGTGGTACTGTCCTAGTGGTCCTGTCCTAGTGGTACTGTCCTAGTGGTCCTGTCCTAGTGGTCCTGTCCTAGTGGTACTGTACTGTCCTAGTGGTGCTGTCCTAGTGGTACTGTCCTAGTGGTACTGTCCTATTGGTACTGTACTGTCCTAGTGGTACTGTACTGTCCTAGTGGTACTGTACTGTCCTAGTGGTACTGTACTGTCCTAGTGGTCCTGTCCTAGTGGTCCTGTCCTAGTGTTCCTGTCTTAGTGGTCCTGTCCTAGTGGTACTGTCCTAGTGGTCCTGTCCTAGTGGTCCTGTCCTAGTGGTCCTGTCCTAGTGGTACTGTACTGTCCTAGTGGTACTGTCCTAGTGGTACTGTCCTAGTGGTATTGTCCTATTGGTACTGTACTGTCCTAGTGGTACTGTACTGTCCTAGTGGTACTGTACTGTCCTAGGTGGTACTGTCCTGACCTAGTGGTACTGTCCTGTCCTAGTGGTCCTGTCCTAGTGGTCCCCTCCTAGTGGTCCTGTCCTAGTGGTACTGTCCTGTCCTAGTGGTACTGTCCTGTCCTAGTGGTACTGTCCTAGTGGTACTGTCCTGTCCTAGTGGTACTGTCCTGTCCTAGTGGTACTGTCCTGTCCTAGTGGTACTGTCCTGACCTAGTGGTACTGTCCTGTCCTAGTGGTACTGTCCTGTCCTAGTGGTACGGTACTGCCCTAGTGGTACGGTACTGCCCTAGTGGTACTGTCCTATCCTAGTGGTACTGCCCTAGTGGTCCTGCCCTAGTGGTTCTGTCCTAGTGGTTCTGTCCTAGTGGTACTGTCCTAGTGGTACTGTCCTAGTGGTACTGTCCTGTCCTAGTGGTACTGTCCTAGTGGTACTGTCCTAGTGGTTCTGTCCTAGTGGTACTGTCCTGTCCTAGTGGTACTGTCCTGTCCTAGTGGTACTGTCCTAGTGGTACTGTCCTAGTGGTACTGTCCTAGTGGTACTGTCCTAGTGTCCTAACACAGTGTTATCTGTCTCTCCTATGTAGGCTGGTGATGCCTCTCATCTGTAAGGACATGGTGGACCTGCTGGACTCTACAGGTTCCAACAGCAGCAGTCTGAACCACTCCAGCCTGTCCAACTATGCCTTTCTGTACGGGGTGTTCCCCCCCGCTCCCAGCGTAGCCATCTACGCATCACAGTACAACATGGAGCTGGACGTGGTGAGTTGGTACCACACACACACACACACACACATCACAGTACAACATGGAGCTGGACGTGGTGAGTTGGTACCACACACACACACACATACACACACATCACAGTACAACATGGAGCTGGACGTGGTGAGTTGGTACACACACACACACACACACACACAGGGAACAGTTAGGAAGAATACCGTATACACACACACACACACATACACACACACACACACACACACACACACACACACACAGGGAACAGTTAGGAAGAATACCGTATACACACACACACACACACACAACATTACATCACATCACAGTATGGAGCTGGACGTGGTGAGTTGGTACACATACACACACCACACACACACACACACACACATCACAGTACAACATGGAGCTGGAAGTGGTGAGTTGGTACCACACACACACCCCCACACACACACACACATCACAGTACAACATGGAGCTGGAAGTGGTGAGTTGGTACCACTCACTCACTCACTCACTCACTCACTCACTCACTCACTCACTCACTCACTCACTCACATTACATCACAGTATGGAGCTGGAAGTGGTGAGTTGGTACACATACACACACACACACACACACACACACATCACAGTACAACATGGAGCTGGAAGTGGTGAGTTGGTACACACACACACACACATCACAGTACAACATGGAGCTGGAAGTGGTGAGTTGGTACCACACACACACTCACACCCCCACACACACACACACACACATCACAGTACAACATGGAGCTGGAAGTGGTGAGTTGGTACCACACACACACACACATCACAGTACAACATGGGGCTGGAAGTGGTGAGTATTACATTATCAATTCGTATATTAATTTCTTAGCTAATAGCCACCTTTCTAGACAGCCAAGGCTTGTATTTCCACATGTCTCTCTCTACCTCTCTGTCCTCCTGTAGGTGACGTCAGGGATGGTGATCAGCACGTTCCTGTCTGCCCCCATCATGTACGTGTCAGCCTGGCTCCTGACCATCCCCCTGATGAACCCCAGGCCTCTGGTCACTGAGCTGCAGAATGTCAGCTTCAACATCAGCATCGTCAGCCTGGTCGCACTGGTGAGGGTTCTCTCTATTTCTCTTCTTATCTGTCTCTCTCTGTTTCTCTCTCTCTGTTTCTCTCTGTTTCTCCCTCGCTGTCTCTCTGTTTCTCTCTCTCTGTCTCTCTCTGTTTCTCTCTCGCTGTCTCTCTCTGTTTCTCTCTCGCTGTCTCTCTCTGTTTCTCTCTCGCTGTCTCTCTCTGTTTCTCTCTCGCTGTCTCTCTCTGTTTCTCTCTCTGTCTCTGTTTCTCTCTGTTTCTCCCTCGCTGTCTCTCTGTTTCTCTCTCTCTGTCTCTGTTTCTCTCTCGCTGTCTCTCTCTGTTTCTCTCTCGCTGTCTCTCTCTGTTTCTCTCTCGCTGTCTCTCTCTGTTTCTCTCTCGCTGTCTCTCTCTGTTTCTCTCTCGCTGTCTCTCTGTCTCTGTTTCTCTCTCGCTGTCTCTCTGTCTCTGTTTCTCTCTCGCTGTCTCTCTGTCTCTGTTTCTCTCTCGCTGTCTCTCTGTCTCTGTTTCTCTCTCACTGTCTCTCTCTGTTTCTCTCTCGCTGTCTCTCTCTGTTTCTCTCTCGCTGTCTCTCTCTGTTTCTCTCTCGCTGTCTGTCTCTGTTTCTCTCTCGCTGTCTCTCTGTCTCTGTTTCTCTCTCTCTGTCTCTGTTTCTCTCTGTTTCTCCCTCGCTGTCTCTCTGTTTCTCTCTCTCTGTCTCTCTCTGTTTCTCTCTCGCTGTCTCTCTCTGTTTCTCTCTCGCTGTCTCTCTCTGTTTCTCTCTCGCTGTCTCTCTCTGTTTCTCTCTCGCTGTCTCTCTCTGTTTCTCTCTCGCTGTCTCTCTGTCTCTGTTTCTCTCTCGCTGTCTCTCTGTCTCTGTTTCTCTCTCGCTGTCTCTCTGTCTCTGTTTCTCTCTCGCTGTCTCTCTGTCTCTGTTTCTCTCTCGCTGTCTCTCTCTGTTTCTCTCTCGCTGTCTCTCTCTGTTTCTCTCTCGCTGTCTCTCTCTGTTTCTCTCTCGCTGTCTGTCTCTGTTTCTCTCTCGCTGTCTCTCTGTCTCTGTTTCTCTCTCGCTGTCTCTCTGTCTGTCTGTCTCTGTTTCTCTCGCTGTTTCTCTCTCACTCTACATGAAAGGCCAATGAAGAAGGCAGGCTTTGACACTGTTTTCAATAGGCTTGGTTGTCCTCCATGTGTGGTCCTGTCTGACTTTAGCTGATTGAAGCACGGGGTTGATCAGGGCTTACTGACTCCATGGTGTTGATCAGGGCTTGCTGACTCCATGGTGTTTATCAGGGCTTGCTGACTCCATGGTGTTTATCAAGGCTTACTGTATCCATGGTGTTTATCAGGGCTTGCTGACTCCATGGTGTTTATCAGGGCTTGCTGACTCCATGGTGTTTATCAGGGCTTGCTGACTCCATGGTGTTGATCAGGGCTTACTGTATCCATGGTGTTGATCAGGGCTTACTGTATCCATGGTGTTGATCAGGGCTTGCTGACTCCATGGTGTTGATCAGGGCTTGCTGTATCCATGGTGTTTATCAAGGATTACTGTATCCATGGTGTTTATCAAGGATTACTGTATCCATGGTGTTTATCAGGGCTTGCTGTATCCATGGTGTTTATCAGGGATTACTGTATCCATGGTGTTTATCAAGGATTACTGTATCCATGGTGTTTATCAAGGATTACTGTATCCATGGTGTTTATCAAAGATTACTGTACCATGGTGTTTATCAAGGATTACTGTATCCATGGTGTTGATCAGGGCTTACTGTATCCATGGTGTTGATCAGGGCTTGCTGACTCCATGGTGTTGATCAGGGCTTGCTGTATCCATGGTGTTTATCAGGGCTTGCTGTATCCATGGTGTTTATCAGGGATTACTGTATCCATGGTGTTTATCAAGGATTACTGTATCCATGGTGTTTATCAAGGATTACTGTATCCATGGTGTTTATCAGGGTTTACTGTATCCATGGTGTTGATCAGGGCTTACTGTATCCATGGTGTTGATCAGGGCTTGCTGTATCCATGGTGTTGATCAGGGCTTGCTGACTCCATGGTGTTGATCAGGGCTTGCTGACTCCATGGTGTTGATCAGGGCTTGCTGTATCCATGGTGTTTATCAAGGATTACTGTATCCATGGTGTTTATCAAGGATTACTGTATCCATGGTGTTGATCAGGGTTTACTGTATCCATGGTGTTGATCAGGGCTTGCTGTATCCATGGTGTTGATCAGGGCTTACTTTATCCATGGTGTTTATCAGGGCTTGCTGTATCCATGGTGTTCATCAGGGCTTGCTGTATCCATGGTGTTGATCAGGGCTTACTGTATCCATGGTGTTGATCAGGGCTTACTGTATCCATGGTGTTGATCAGGGCTTACTGTATCCATGGTGTTGATCAGGGCTTGCTGTATCCATGGTGTTGATCAGGGCTTGCTGTATCCATGGTGTTTATCAGGGCTTGCTGTATCCATGGTGTTTATCAGGGCTTACTGTATCCATGGTGTTTATCAGGGCTTGCTGTATCCATGGTATTGATCAGGGCTTGCTGTATCCATGGTGTTTATCAGGGCTTGCTGTATCCATGGTGTTGATCAGGGCTTACTGTATCCATGGTGTTTATCAGGGCTTGCTGTATCCATGGTGTTTATCAGGGCTTGCTGTATCCATGGTGTTGATCAGGGCTTACTGTATCCATGGTGTTTATCAGGGCTTGCTGTATCCATGGTGTTGATCAGGGCTTACTGTATCCATGGTGTTTATCAGGGCTTGCTGTATCCATGGTGTTGATCAGGGCTTACTGTATCCATGGTGTTTATCAGGGCTTGCTGTATCCATGGTGTTGATCAGGGCTTGCTGTATCCATGGTGTTGATCAGGGCTTACTGTATCCATGGTGTTGATCAGGGCTTACTGTATCCATGGTGTTGATCAGGGCTTACTGTATCCATGGTGTTTATCAGGGCTTGCTGTATCCATGGTGTTGATCAGGGCTTGCTGTATCCATGGTGTTGATCAGGGCTTACTGTATCCATGGTGTTGATCAGGGCTTACTGTATCCATGGTGTTTATCAGGGCTTGCTGTATCCATGGTGTTGATCAGGGCTTACTGTATCCATGGTGTTTATCAGGGCTTGCTGTATCCATGGTGTTGATCAGGGCTTACTGTATCCATGGTGTTTATCAGGGCTTGCTGTATCCATGGTGTTGATCAGGGCTTGCTGTATCCATGGTGTTGATCAGGGCTTACTGTATCCATGGTGTTGATCAGGGCTTACTGTATCCATGGTGTTGATCAGGGCTTACTGTATCCATGGTGTTGATCAGGGCTTACTGTATCCATGGTGTTGATCAGGGCTTACTGTATCCATGGTGTTGATCAGGGCTTACTGTATCCATGGTGTTTATCAGGGCTTACTGTATCCATGGTGTTGATCAGGGCTTACTGTATCCATGGTGTTTATCAGGGCTTGCTGTATCCATGGTGTTGATCAGGGCTTACTGTATCCATGGTGTTTATCAGGGCTTACTGTATCCATGGTGTTGATCAGGGCTTACTGTATCCATGGTGTTGATCAGGGCTTACTGTATCCATGGTGTTGATCAGGGCTTACTGTATCCATGGTGTTTATCAGGGCTTACTGTATCCATGGTGTTGATCAGGGCTTACTGTATCCATGGTGTTGATCAGGGCTTGCTGTATCCATGGTGTTGATCAGGGCTTGCTGTATCCATGGTGTTGATCAGGGCTTACTGTATCCATGGTGTTTATCAGGGCTTACTGTATCCATGGTGTTGATCAGGGCTTACTGTATCCATGGTGTTTATCAGGGCTTACTGTATCCATGGTGTTGATCAGGGCTTGCTGTATCCATGGTGTTGATCAGGGCTTACTGTATCCATGGTGTTTATCAGGGCTTACTGTATCCATGGTGTTGATCAGGGCTTGCTGTATCCATGGTGTTGATCAGGGCTTACTGTATCCATGGTGTTGATCAGGGCTTACTGTATCCATGGTGTTTATCAGGGCTTACTGTATCCATGGTGTTGATCAGGGCTTACTGTATCCATGGTGTTGATCAGGGCTTACTGTATCCATGGTGTTTATCAGGGCTTACTGTATCCATGGTGTTGATCAGGGCTTACTGTATCCATGGTGTTGATCAGGGCTTACTGTATCCATGGTGTTTATCAGGGCTTGCTGTATCCATGGTGTTGATCAGGGCTTACTGTATCCATGGTGTTTATCAGGGCTTACTGTATCCATGGTGTTGATCAGGGCTTACTGTATCCATGGTGTTGATCAGGGCTTACTGTATCCATGGTGTTTATCAGGGCTTACTGTATCCATGGTGTTTATCAGGGCTTACTGTATCCATGGTGTTGATCAGGGCTTACTGTATCCATGGTGTTGATCAGGGCTTGCTGTATCCATGGTGTTGATCAGGGCTTGCTGTATCCATGGTGTTGATCAGGGCTTACTGTATCCATGGTGTTGATCAGGGCTTACTGTATCCATGGTGTTGATCAGGGCTTGCTGTATCCATGGTGTTGATCAGGGCTTACTGTATCCATGGTGTTGATCAGGGCTTACTGTATCCATGGTGTTGATCAGGGCTTGCTGTATCCATGGTGTTGATCAGGGCTTACTGTATCCATGGTGTTGATCAGGGCTTACTGTATCCATGGTGTTGATCAGGGCTTACTGTATCCATGGTGTTCATCAGGGCTTACTGACTCCATGGTGTAGAATGCAGCTTTAATGATAGAGGATTCATACCAATGGCTTTTTAAAATTCTAATCTACTCTACTAGACTTTTGACAAGCTGAGTGGGTTTGAGCTGTATTTAAACACTGGATACACTGAAACACATCGTGTTTGTGTTTGTAGGTGTGGACCATCGCTGTCATTCTCCTCAGTAAGAAGTTCAAGAGGCTCCCACACATGTTTTCTATGAACCTCTTCCTGGCACAGGTTATTACATATATATCCTTCATATACAGTACATTCTGAAGGGGTTATTACATATGTCCTTCATATACAGGACATTCTGAAAGGGTTATTACATGTCCTTCATATACAGTACATTCTGAAAGGGTTATTACATGTCCTTCATATACAGGACATTCTCAAAGGGTTATTACATGTCCTTCATATACAGGACATTCTGAAAGGGTTATTACATATATCCTTCATATACAGTACATTCTGAAAGGGTTATTACATATATCCTTCATATACAGTACATTCTGAAAGGGTTATTACATGTCCTTCATATACAGTACATTCTGAAGGTATTCAGACCCCTTGACTTGTTCCACATTTTGTTATGTTACAACCTTATTCTAAAATGGATGAAATTTTTTTTGCCTCATCAATCTACACACAATACCCCATAATGACATCACAATACCCCGTAATGACATCACAATACCCCATAATGACAAAGCAAAAACTGTTTAAAAAAAGAAGACGTTTTTAGAAAAAAAACTCAAACGCAAATATCACATTTCCATAAGTATTCAGACTCTTTATTCAGTTCTTTGTTCTTTGTTGAAGTACCATTGGCAGCGATTACAGCCTTGAGTCGTCTGGGGATGACGCTACAAGCTTGGCACACCTGTATTTGGGGAGTTTCTCCCATTCTTCCCTGCAGATCCTCTCAAGCTCTGTCAGGTTGGATGGGGAGCATCGCACCACAGCTATTTTCAGGATTCTCCAGAGATGTTAGATCGGGTTCAAGTCCGGGCTCTGGCTGGGCTACTCAAGGACATCTCAGAGACATCTCAGATGGCTTGACCCTAAGCACACAGACAAGACAATGCAGTGGCTTCGGGACGTTGTCCTGTTGGAAGGTGAACCTTCGCCCTCAGTCTGAGTTCCTGAGCGCTCTGGAGCAGGTTTCCATCATGAATCTCTCTGTGCTTTGCGCCGTTCATCTTTCCTTCGATCCTGACTAGTCTCTCAGCCGCTGCCACTGAAAAACATCCCCGCAGCATGACGCTGCCACCACCATGCTTCACCGTAGGGATGGTGCCAGGTTTCCTCCAGATGATGATGCTGCCACCACCACTCTTCACCGTAGAGATGGTGCCATGTTTCCTCCAGACATGATGCTACCACCACCACGCTTCACCGTAGGGATGGGGCCAGGTTTCCTCCAGATGTGATGCTACCACCACCATGCTTCACCATAGGGATGGTGCCAGGTTTCCTCCAGATGTGATGCTACCACCACCATGCTTCACCGTAGGGATGGTGCCAGGTTTCCTCCAGATGTGATGCTACCACCACCATGCTTCACCATAGGGATGGTGCCAGGTTTCCTCCAGATGTGATGCTACCACCACCATGCTTCACCGTAGGGATGGTGCCAGGTTTCCTCCAGATGTGATGCTACCACCACCATGCTTCACCGTAGGGATGGTGCCAGGTTTCCTCCAGATGTGATGCTTGACATTCAAGTGTTCAATCTGGTTTCATCAGACCAGAGATTCTTGTTTCTCACGGTCTGAGAATCTTTAGGTGCCTTTTGGCAAACTCCAAGCGAGCTGTCATGTGCCTTTTACTGAGAAGTGGCTTCCGTCTGGCCACTCTACCATAAAGGCCTCATTGGTGGAGTGTTGCAGAGATGGTTGTCCTTCTGGAAGGTTCTCCCACCTCCACAGAGGAACTCTGGAGCCCTTCTCCCCCGATTGCAGCCAGCTCTAGGAAGAGTCTTGGTGGTTCCAAACTTCTTCCATTTAAGAATGATGAGGCCACTGTGTTCTTGGGGACCTTCAATGCTGCAGACATTTTCTGGTACCCTTCCCCAGATCTGTGCCTCCACACAATCCTGTCTCAGAGCTCTATTGACAATTCCTTCAACCTCATGGCTTGGTTTTTGCTCTGACATGCCCTGTCAACTTTGGGACCTTATATAGACAGGTGTGTGCCTTTCCAAATCATGTCCAATCAATTGAATTTACCACAGGTGGACTCCAATTAAGTTGTAGAAACATCTCTAGGATGATCAATGTTAACAAGATGCACCTGAGCTCAATTTCCAGTCTCATAGCAAAAGGTCTGAATACCTATGTAAATAAGATATTTCAGTTTATTTGTAATACATTTTCAAACATTTCTAAAAACCTGTTGTGTGTCGATATTAGGAAAAAATTTATTTAATGCATTTTAGAATAAGTCTAACTTAACAAAATGTGGAAAAGGTTAAGGGGTCTGAATACTTTATGAAGGCACTGTACATAATGTTTTCTATATTCTATACAGTTGAAGTCGGAAGTTTACATACACTTAGGTTGGAGTCATTAAAAGTCGTTTTTCAACCACAAATTTCTTGTTAACAAACTATAGTTTTGGCAAGTCGGTTAGGACATCTACTTTGTGCATGACACAAGTAATTTTTCCAACAATTGTTTACAGACAGATTATTTAACTTATATATCACTGTATCACAATTCCAGTGGGTCAGAAGTTTACATACACTAAGTTGACTGTGCCTTTAAACAGCTTGGAAAATTCCAGAAAATTGTCATGGCTTTAGAAGCTTCTGATAGGCTAATTTACATTATTTGAGTCAATTGGAGGTTTACCTGTAGATGTATTTCAAGGCCTACCTTCCAACTCAGTGTCTCTTTGCCTGACATCATGGGAAAATCCCCCAAAAATCAGCCAAGACCTCAGAAAAACAATTGTAGACCTCCACAAGTCTGGTTCATCCTTGGGAGCAATTTCCAAACACCTGAAAGTACCACGTTCAGGAAACAAGTACAAAGGTATCTATATCCACAGTAAAACGAGTCCTATATCGACATAACCTGAAAGGCTGCTCAGCAAGGAAGAAGCCACTGCTCCAAAACGGCCATAAAAAAGCCAGACTACAGTTTGCAACTGCACACGGGGGCACAGATCGTACTTTTTGGAGAAATGTCCTCTGGTCTGATGAAACAAAAATAGAACTGTTTGGCCATAATGACCATTGTTATGTTTGGAGGAAAAAGGGGAGGCTTGCAAGCTGAAGAACACCATCCCAACTGTGAATCACGGGGGTGGCATCATCATGTTGTGGGGCGCTTTGCTGCAGGAGGGACTGGTGCACTTCACTAAATAGATGGCATCATGAGGAAAGCAAATTATGTGGATATATTGAAGCAATATCTCAAGACATCAGTCAGGAAGTTAAAACTTGGTCGCAAATGGGTCTTCCAAATGGACACTGACCCCAAGCGTACTTCCAAAGTTGTGGCAAAATGGCTTAAGGACAACAAAGTCAAGGTATTGGAGTGGCCATCACAAAGCCCTGACCTCAATCCTACCTGAAACGTTTGACCCAAGTTAAACAATTTAAAGGCAATGCTACCAAATACTAATTGAGTGTATGTAAACTTCTGACCCACTGGGGATGTGAAATAAATTAAAACTGAAATAAATCATTCTCTCTACTATTATTCTGACATTTCACATTCTTAAAATAGTGGTGATCCTAACTGACCCTAGACAGGGAATTTTTACTAGGATTAAATGTCAGGAATTGTGAAACAGAGTTTTTAAATGTATGTAAACTTCCGACTTCAACTGTACACAAGTGATATATAGTAATGTGTCTCTCCTTGTCCCTGTAGTTCCTAGTGTGTGTCGGGATGATCCTGTGGAACTTCGTAGTGAAGCAGGAGGACATCTTGGGACAGGTGTTGACATTCACACTGCTCTATGGGTCACTCTACAGCACATATGTCTGGACTGGTATGTACCGTGTGTCTGGACTGGTGTCTGGACTGGTATGTACCATGTGTCTGGACTGGTATGTATGTGTGTGTCTGGACTGGTATGTACCGTGTGTCTGGACTGGTATGTACCGCGTGTCTGGACTGGTATGTACCGCGTGTCTGGACTGGTATGTACCGTGTGTCTGGACTGGTATGTACCGCGTGTCTGGACTGGTATGTACCGCGTGTCTGGACTGGTATGTACCGCGTGTCTGGACTGGTATGTACCGCGTGTCTGGACTGGTATGTACCGCGTGTCTGGACTGGTATGTACCGCGTGTCTGGACTGGTATGTACCGCGTGTCTGGACTGGTATGTACCGCGTGTCTGGACCGGTATGTACCGCGTGTCTGGACCGGTATGTACCGCGTGTCTGGACCGGTATGTACCGCGTGTCTGGACCGGTATGTACCGCGTGTCTGGACCGGTATGTACCGTGTGTCTGGACCGGTATGTACCGCGTGTGTGTGTCTGGACCGGTTTGTACCGCGTGTGTGTGTGTGTCTGGACCGGTATGTACCGCGTGTGTGTGTCTGGACTTGTGTGTACCGTGAGTGTCTGGACTGGTGTGTACCGCGTGAGTGTCTGGACTGGTGTGTACCGCGTGAGTGTCTGGACTGGTGTGTACCGCGTGAGTGTCTGGACTGATATGTACCGCGTGTGAGTCTGGACTGGATATGTTGTACTGTATCTGTGGAATAACCCTGAGTTGGTTCTGTCTGGGTCTTACTATAGGTCTCATTCCTCTCTGTTTGGTTCTGACCAAGAAGGACAATTTGCTGAGGATTCCACCTTGGGTCTTCATGGTCTTTGGCTGGGGGTACGTCCTGTGTGTGTGTGTGTGAAACAGTGTATTGTATGTTTGTGTTCCTCAAACTTAACCTTACAGTGTTGTTCTCTTCCACAGCATACCGTTCCTCATCCTTGGAGGTCTGCTCCTGGCAGGAGAGAGGATGCCTGATACTATAGACTCTGCCTTCTTCTATGGCAGGGCTCAGGTGAGAGGATGCCTGATACTATAGACTCTGCCTTCTTCTATGGCAGGGATCAGGTGAGAGGATGCCTGATACTATAGACTCTGCCTTCCTCTATGGCAGGGCTCAGGAAAGAGGATTCCTGATACTATAGACTCTGTCTTCCTCTATGGCAGGGCTCAGGTGAGAGGATGCCTGATACTATAGACTCTGCCTTCTTCTATGGCAGGGATCAGGTGAGAGGATGCCTGATACTATAGACTCTGTCTTCCTCTATGGCAGGGCTCAGGAAAGAGGATTCCTGATACTATAGACTCTGCCTTCTTCTATGGCAGGGATCAGGTGAGAGGATGCCTGATACTATAGACTCTGTCTTCCTCTATGGCAGGGATCAGGTGAGAGGATGCCTGATACTATAGACTCTGTCTTCCTCTATGGCAGGGCTCAGGAAAGGGGCCACCTGTGATTTTAGTTTACTGGAATACAGATCCACTATATAGTTCTCCCTGAGTTAACTACACTTTACAGATCACATAGATCTGGAGCCAGTCCTAAAGGTTTTACACATCACATAGATCTGGAGCCAGTCCTAAAGGTTTTACACATCACATAGATCTGGAGCCAGTCCTAAAGGTTTTACACATCACATAGATCTGGAGCCAGTCCTAAAGGTTTTACACATCACATAGATCTGGAGCCAGTCCTAAAGGTTCCTAAAGGTACCTCTCTCTCTCTTTCCCCTCTCTCAGATCATCAGTACTGCAGTAGTAGTCTCCTGCAGCATCTTGGTAGGTGGTTTCTCTCTGATGGGTCTCAGCCAGGGCACCAAGGAGAACCAGAACTACCAAGTCCTGGAGAGAGCCTCTAACACGGGTACTATAGAGGACCTGAGGCCCCCTGGACACCAGGAGGACCAGAACTGCCAAGCCCTGGAGAGAGCCTCCAACACAGGTACTATAGAGGACATGAGGCCCCCTGGACGCCAGGAGGACCAGACCCCCCCACTGGAGCCCTCAGCACCAGAGACCAGCAACAACAGTGGTAGCTCACTAGACACATTATTGTTTTTTCTAGTTCTGTAAACTTGGGTGCATTGGTTTACTGGGGATTTTGTGTTGAACTTCGTATGTAAAACCTTAAATTGCCAACCTAAACATATTGTTAAAAACCATGAGTAGTTTGATATAACTCAGAACTGTGTCTGTGTGTTGTTGTTGTGTTCCACCCAGACTGTTGTAGCTGTACACAGCCCGTGCCCGGCATGATCAACGGCGCCACCAGGAACGACACTCCCACGTCTCTAACAGGTACAGGAACACAACGTGAATGACTACAGCTCTGGTTGGAGTTGTGTTCTAGGTTTATGGGCTGATACTTCGGTCCGTGCTGACCTGTTGTGTCCACTGTGGCTTGTGTTGACTGTGATGCTGTTGCAAAACGTTTTGCTACGGTGTGCACTAATGAATACAACCCTGTTGACTTGTTGTACTGTACCCTCCAGGCCAGTGTGGGGCGCTGTGTGAAACCCAGCAGCAGCAGTGTAGTCCACCAGTCCAGGATGACAGACAGCTGGTCAGACACGTCCTGTTGTGTCTACTCCTCATAGTTTCCCTGCTGGCTGTGAGTGTTATCTACAGTTCTGTTCTACTCTATTCTGTTCTGCTCTGTTCTACTCTACTCTGTTCTGCTCTATTCTGTTCTACTCTATTCTGTTCTACTCTATTCTGTTCTACTCTATTCTGTTATATTCTACTCTACTCTGCTCTGTTCTACTCAATTCTACTCTATTCTGTTCTACTCTATTCTGTTCTACTCTATTCTGTTCTACTCTGCTCTGTTCTATTCTACTCTGTTCTATTCTACTCTGTTCAATTCTGATCTGTTCAATTCTGTTCTGTTCAATTCTGTTCTACTGTTCTATTCTTTTATTGCTTGGCCATGTCCCCTTTCTCTACCTACCCTTGTCCCTGAAGTGTGCACTAGTTCACTCCAATCTCAAACCTCTTCCCTGAATCGGCACTTGTTAACTCTGAAGTGTGCGCTTTTCATTCCCCCTCTCGCATGTCTTTCAGAACCTGTCCAGTTGTCTATGGTGGTTGTTCAACCAGGACCCTGGTAGACTGTACCTGGAGCTGCAGTTCTTCTGTGCTGTGGCCAACTATGGACAGGTACGCTCTCCTGTCTATTACATCATGAGTATAGAAAGGGATTATACTGTTGCTTACTTTACCTCTCATGTTTCTCAGGGCTTCATTTCGTTTGGTATCTTTGGCCTGGACAGGCATCTGATCATTCTGCCATTCAAGAAGAGGTGAGCTAGGAACTAGGCACTTACTTCAGAGAGCATCGTTGAATTGTCCCAACATCAGTACCTCCTGTATGTTGTATTGTCCCAACATCAGCACCTCCTCCTGTATGTTGTATTGTCCCAACATCAGCACCTCCTCCTGTATGTTGTATTGTCCCAACATCAGCACCTCCTCCTGTATGTTGTATTGTCCCAACATCAGCACCTCCTCCTGTATGTTGTATTGTCCCAACATCAGCACCTCCTCCTGTATGTTGTATTGTCCCAACATCAGCACCTCCTCCTGTATGTTGTATTGTCCCAACATCAGCACCTCCTCCTGTATGTTGTATTGTCCCAACATCAGCACCTCCTCCTGTATGTTGTATTGTCCCAACATCAGCACCTCCTGTATGTTGTATTGTCCCAACATCAGCACCTCCTCCTGTATGTTGTATTGTCCCAACATCAGCACCTCCTCCTGTATGTTGTATTGTCCCAACATCAGCACCTCCTCCTGTATGTTGTATTGTCCCAACATCAGCACCTCCTCCTGTATGTTGTATTGTCCCAACATCAGCACCTCCTGTATGTTGTATTGTCCCAACATCAGCACCTCCTCCTGTATGTTGTATTGTCCCAACATCAGTACCTCCTGTATGTTGTATTGTCCCAACATCAGCACCTCCTGTATGTTGTATTGTCCCAACATCAGCACCTCCTGTATGTTGTATTGTCCCAACATCAGCACCTCCTCCTGTATGTTGTATTGTCCCAACATCAGCACCTCCTCCTGTATGTTGTATTGTCCCAACATCAGTACCTCCTGTATGTTGTATTGTCCCAACATCAGCACCTCCTCCTGTATGTTGTATTGCCCCAACATCAGTACCTCCTGTATGTTGTATTGTCCCAACATCAGTACCTCCTGTATGTTGTATTGTCCCAACATCAGCACCTCCTCCTGTATGTTGTATTGTCCCAACATCAGTACCTCCTGTATGTTGTATTGTCCCAACATCAGCACCTCCTCCTGTATGTTGTATTGCCCCAACATCAGCACCTCCTGTATGTTGTATTGTCCCAACATCAGCACCTCCTCCTGTATGTTGTATTGTCCCAACATCAGCACCTCCTCCTGTATGTTGTATTGTCCCAACATCAGCACCTCCTCCTGTATGTTGTATTGCCCCAACATCAGCACCTCCTGTATGTTGTATTGTCCCAACATCAGCACCTCCTCCTGTATGTTGTATTGTCCCAACATCAGCACCTCCTCCTGTATGTTGTATTGTCCCAACATCAGCACCTCCTCCTGTATGTTGTATTGTCCCAACATCAGCACCTCCTGTATGTTGTATTGCCCCAACATCAGCACCTCCTCCTGTATGTTGTATTGTCCCAACATCAGCACCTCCTCCTGTATGTTGTATTGTCCCAACATCAGCACCTCCTGTATGTTGTATTGTCCCAACATCAGTACCTCCTGTATGTTGTATTGTCCCAACATCAGCACCTCCTCCTGTATGTTGTATTGCCCCAACATCAGCACCTCCTCCTGTATGTTGTATTGTCCCAACATCAGCACCTCCTCTTGTATGTTGTATTGTCCCAAAGTCAGCACAGGGCCTGATCTAAGTCAGACTTGCCTGAGCCAGGTAGTGTGGCTGTAGAAGATGTGGTTGTTCTGCCCTCTAAGGGGCCTGTGTGTGTCCTGTCCCCCAGGTTAGTGAGCCTATGGCAGGGCAGGGAGAGTGTGGAGGAGCCCCCCTCTGTGGTTCCAGAGGAGATCAGGCTGACCTGCACTCAGTTTGTCCGCTATCATAAAGACCAGTGTGTTCAGGACATAGTGCCCATCAGAAGGTAGGCCACAACATAAACATCAATTATCATTTATTTATCATTTATTTGTAGCATGATTTCACTCCCAGGACATGTCTGATTGGTGCAGAATCAAAGCTCTAGAATCTATATTAAAACAGTTGACTTGGGTCTCTCCAGTGTCACAGCGGTGTAAGACACTCTATCACAGTGCTAGCTGCGTCACTACAGATCCTGGTTCGATCCCAGGCTGTGTTGCAGCCGGCCGCGACCGGGAGACCCATGTGGCGGCGCACAATTGGCCCACTGTCGTCCGGGTTAGGGGAGGGTTTGGTCGGCCCGGGATGTCCTTGTCCCATCGTGCTCTAGTGACTCCTGTGGCGGGCCGGGCGTAGTGCACGCTGACACGGTCGCCAGTTGTACGTTGTTTCCTCCGACACATTGGTGCGGCTGGCTTCCGGGTTAAGCGAACAGTGTGTCAAGAAGCAGTGCGGCTTGGCAGGGTTGTCTTTCACCTCTCCAGAGTCCGTACGAGAGTTGCAGCGATGGGACAAGACTGTAACTACCAATTTGGATATCACAAAATATGGGAAGAAAAAGGGAGTACAATTATAAAAAATAAATCAAATACAATAGAAACAGAAACGGTTGACTGTTAAATGCTACTGCGTGTTCAGATCTAGTAATCCATAAACTAGCATGTTACCTACGAGTTGAACTCGTTCCCTACTAACATCCTCTCTATGCATGGCCTAGGAATTTACCCCAGATAATATCTTGCATGTTTCTACCCCTAATCCTGTTTTTTAAAATGCATTATTGCATTGTACACTCTGTGAACGGACTGAACCTACCACAGTCTTCTTCGTTGGTAATGCATTATTGTACACTCTGTGAACGGACTGAACCTACCACAGTCTTCTTCGTTGGTAATGCATTATTGTACACTCTGTGAACGGACTGAACCTACCACAGTCTTCTTCGTTGGTAATGCATTATTGTACACTCTGTGAACGGACTGAACCTACCACAGTCTTCTTCGTTGGTAATGCATTATTGTACACTCTGTGAACGGACTGAACCTACCACAGTCTTCTTCGTTGGTAATGCATTATTGTACACTCTGTGAACGGACTGAACCTACCACAGTCTTCTTCGTTGGTAATGCATTATTGTACACTCTGTGAACGGACTGAACCTACCACAGTCTTCTTCGTTGGTAATGCATTATTGTACACTCTGTGAACGGACTGAACCTACCACAGTCTTCTTCGTTGGTAATGCATTATTGTACACTCTGTGAACGGACTGAACCTACCACAGTCTTCTTCGTTGGTAATGCATTATTGTACACTCTGTGAACGGACTGAACCTACCACAGTCTTCTTCGCTGGTAATGCATTCTGGTTTTGGAGTTGTACACAATCCTGGTAGCTACTTTTCACCTTCTTAACTTCCTGTTTCTCTTACGGAACTCTCATCCTCACTAGCACTCCTTTTCTCTCTCTCTGTTCTCCTTTCTCCTCTTCCTTCATATCTCCCCCCCCCTAGTGCTTCTGGGGAAAGCCTGAACAACGGGACAGTAGCTTCTGGGAAAAGCCTGAACAATGGGACAGTAGCTGAATCCTTCCTTTGATATGCAGGTGTGAGGGAGAGAGGGTTCAGGAGAGGGAGCGCTCCAGGGAGAGACCTGGTCAGGGGACTTATCCTCCATCCCAGGCCCAGACTCAGGCCACTTTCCTGGGCAGTGATCTGGTGGACTGGCTGGTGAGGGTGGGTCTGGCCCGGGACAGGGGGGAAGCCCAGCTCTATGGGGCTCAGCTCCAGCAAGGAGGGATACTGCAACACCTCACACACCAGTTTGGCTTCAGGGACGACACCCTCCTACACTACCTCTTCACTGAGAGGAGCTGGACGCCACCGATGGAGAGGAACAGCATATTGCCTCCTGTGGCCATGTAATGTTCCCAGAGAGGGAGGGAGGGAGGAGGGGGGGATTACTATTCAGCATTATGCCTCCTGTGGCCATGTAATGTTCCCAGAGAGGGAGGGAGGGAGGAGGAGGGGGGGGGGGTTACTATTCAGCATTATGCCTCCTGTGGCCATGTAATGTTCCCAGAGAGGGAGGGAGGAGGAGGAGGAGGGGGGGTTACTATTCCGCAGTGTTGTTGTCAAGTCACTAAACCTTGACTCCTAAGTCCTAAACCTTGACTCCTAAGTCCTAAACCTTGACTCCTAAGTCCTAAACCTTGACTCCTAAGTCCTAAACCTTGACTCCTAAGTCCTAAACCTTGACTCCTAAGTCCTAAACCTTGACTCCTGAGTCCTAAACCTTGACTCCTGAGTCCTAAACCTTGACTCCTGAGTCCTAAACCTTGACTCCTGAGTCCTAAACCTTGACTCCTGAGTCCTAAACCTTGACTCCTGAGTCCTAAACCTTGACTCCTGAGTCCTAAACCTTGACTCCTGAGTCCTAAACCTTGACTCCTAAGTCCTAAACCTTGACTCCTAAGTCCTAAACCTTGACTCCTAAGTCCTAAACCTTGACTCCTAAGTCCTAAACCTTGACTCCTAAGTCATGGATTAGAATATTACAACACTGCTATTCAGTGAGATGAAACGTTCAGATGGAAATATAATGAGATAGACCTGACACCATTTAGCATTCCCATTTCCACATATCAGACAATCATATCTGTTCTGTGTCATACATTTCTATCTGAACATTTCTGTAACGTTTGCACCCTCCTGAATGAACCCAATAAGAAAGAAAGATGGTGGGCTGAGAGTAGTGCACTATGAAGGGAACAGGGCTCTGGTCACGAGTAGTGCACTATGAAGGGAATAGGGCCCTGGTCACGAGTAGTGCACTATGAAGGGAACAGGGCCCTGGTCACGAGTAGTGCACTATGAAGGGAACAGGGCTCTGGTCAAGAGTAGTGCACTATGAAGGGAACAGGACTCTGGTCAAGACTAGTGCACTATGAAGGGAACAGGGCTCTGGTCAAGACTAGTGCACTATGAAGGGAACAGGGCTCTGGTCAAGACTAGTGCACAATGAAGGGAACAGGGCTCTGGTCACGAGTAGTGCACTATGAAGGGAACAGGGCTCTGGTCAAGAGTAGTGCACTATGAAGGGAACAGGGCTCTGGTCACGAGTAGTGCACTATGAAGGGAACAGGGCTCTGGTCACGAGTAGTGCACTATGAAGGGAACAGGGCTCTGGTCACGAGTAGTGCACTATGAAGGGAACAGGGCTCTGGTCAATGAAGGGAATAGGGCTCTGGTCAAGAGTAGTGCACTATGAAGGGAACAGGGCCCTGGTCACGAGTAGTGCACTATGAAGGGAACAGGGCTCTGGTCAATGAAGGGAATAGGGTGCCATTTAAGTGTCCGGTGTGTGCATCCTGAGTCAGCTACTATCCCAGCT
Organism: Oncorhynchus clarkii lewisi; assembly: GCF_045791955.1. Taxonomy (NCBI): domain Eukaryota; kingdom Metazoa; phylum Chordata; class Actinopteri; order Salmoniformes; family Salmonidae; genus Oncorhynchus; species Oncorhynchus clarkii. Next base: position 74,133 of record NW_027260952.1, read on the forward strand.
GAACCAATCAAATCCACAACCTCAACCAGCTCCGGTATCACAGAGAGACTGCTTTGCATGACATAGAGAAGTCTGCAGTGACTGAGATGTTGCACTGTGACTATTCAACTATTTCATCTGCAACTGAACTGACGTGTTGTTTTGTAAGACTACTGTAATACTGTAATACTGTACTACTGTACTACTGTAATACTGTAATACTGTAATACTGTACTACTGTACTACTGTACTACTGTACTACTGTAATACTGTACTACTGTACTACTGTAATACTGTACTACTGTAATACTGTACTACTGTACTACTGTAATACTGTACTACTGTACTACTGTACTACTGTAATACTGTAATACTGTACTACTGTACTACTGTACTACTGTAATACTGTAATACTGTAATACTGTACTACTGTAATACTGTACTACTGTAATACTGTACTACTGTAATACTGTACTACTGTACTACTGTAATACTGTACTACTGTACTACTGTAATACTGTACTACTGTACTACTGTAATACTGTACTACTGTACTACTGTAATACTGTAATACTGTACTACTGTACTACTGTAATACTGTACTACTGTAATACTGTTGAAATGTACTTGAAAGTTTGTGAAGGTTTAAAGGTTTTTCCACTGTTATGTTACCCAGTACGGTCAGCCCGTCTGGCTCAACTAAGACCAGGCTTTAGCAGTACCAGTACGGTCAGCCCGTCTGGCTCAACTAAGACCAGGCTTTAGCAGTACCAGTATGGTCAGCCCGTCTGGCTCAACTAAGACCAAGCTTTAGCAGTACCAGTACGGTCAGCCCGTCTGGCTCAACTAAGACCAGGCTTTAGCAGTACCAGTACGGTCAGCCCGTCTGGCTCAACTAAGACCACGCTTTAGCAGTACCAGTACGGTCAGCCCGTCTGGCTCAACTAAGACCAGGCTTTAGCAGTACCAGTACGGTCAGCCCGTCTGGCTCAACTAAGACCAAGCTTTAGCAGTACCAGTACGGTCAGCCCGTCTGGCTCAACTAAGATCAGGCTTTAGCAGTACCAGTACGGTCAGCCCGTCTGGCTCAACTAAGACCAGGCTTTAGCAGTACCAGTACGTTCAGCCCGTCTGGCTCAACTAAGACCAAGCTTTAGCAGTACCAGTACGGTCAGCCCGTCTGGCTCAACTAAGACCAGGCTTTAGCAGTACCAGTACGGTCAGCCCGTCTGGCTCAACTAAGACCAGGCTTTAGCAGTACCAGTACGGTCAGCCCGTCTGGCTCAACTAAGACCAGGCTTTAGCAGTACCAGTACGGTCAGCCCGTCTGGCTCAACTAAGACCAGGCTTTAGCAGTGAGGTACAGCTGGTCTGTGACACATCATTTGGGGTGGCAGGGTAGCCTAGTGGTTAGAGCGTTGGACTAGTAACCGGAAGGTTGCAAGTTCAAACCCCCGAGCTGACAAGGTCGTTCTGCCCCTGAACAGGCAGTTAACCCACTGTTCCTAGGCCGTCATTGAAAATAAGACTTTGTTCTTAACTGACTTGCCTTTTTTTAAATAAAGGTAAAATAAATAAAAAAATTGTTCAAAGTGAGAGGTGAGGCCTCCAACACTACTTGAAGATCATCGCTGAGTCAGCTTTTAAAGGCCATGCATGGTTTCCTGGAACACATGTCCTGCCTGGTCAAGTAGACAGCGTGTCCACATTCTGTGTGGAACACATGTCCTGCCTGGTCAAGTAGACAGCGTGTCCACATTCTGTGTGGAACACATGTCCTGCCTGGTCAAGTAGACAGCGTGTCCACATTCTGTGTGGAACACATGTCCTTTCTGGTCAAGTAGACAGCGTGTCCACATTCTGTGTGGAACACATGTCCTGCCTGGTCAAGTAGACAGCGTGTCCACATTCTGTGTGGAACACATGTCCTGCCTGGTCAAGTAGACAGCGTGTCCACATTCTGTGTGGAACACATGTCCTTTCTGGTCAAGTAGACAGCGTGTCCACATTCTGTGTGGAACACATGTCCTTTCTGGTCAAGTAGACAGCGTGTCCACATTCTGTGTGGAACACATGTGGAGAATGTTTCTAATGCTCATTTTATGCCAATAATGTTCTGATCAGTCATGAATATGCATTGTTATTTATTGTTCCTAATATCATGACATCATGATGGGGCGGCAGGGAAGCCTAGTGGTTAACCCACTGTTCCTAGGCCGTTATTGAAAATAAGAATTTGTTCTTAACTGACTTGCCTAGTTAAATAAAGGTTAAAAAAAAATAATGCTCTGGTATGTTGTCCTCTGATGAGGTTTTATCAATGTGATACAAATGTCTTTGAGTATTAACAAGCAGGGTTAGTGAGTTTTTGCACTTAACACTGATGCTCTTGTTTAAATTCCCCCTCACATAGGAATTGTGTTGTTGTTGAAGTGTGACTTTAAGCAGGAAGTTACCCCGCTGTGTATGATGTTCCTTTGCAGATCTGGTTTACACTACAGTACTGTTACCCTGTATGGCCCTGTTTACACTACAGTACTGTTACTCTGTATGGCCCTGTTTACACTACAGTACTGTTACCCTGTATGGCCTGTGGTTTATACCACAGTACTGTTACCCTGTATGGCCCTGTTTACACTACAGTACTATTACCCTGTATGGCCTGTGGTTTACACTACAGTACTGTTACCCTGTATGGCCTGGTTTACACTACAGTACTGTTATCCTGTATCGCCTAGGTTTACACTACAGTACTGTTACCATGTATGGCCTGGTTTACACTACAGAACTGTTACCCTGTATGGCCTGGTTTACATTACAGTACTGTTACCCTGTATGGCCTGGTTTACACTACAGTACTGTTATCCTGTATCGCCTAGGTTTACACTACAGTACTGTTACCATGTATGGCCTGGTTTACACTACAGAACTGTTACCCTGTATGGCCTGGTTTACATTACAGTACTGTTACCCTGTATGGCCTGGTTTACACTACAGTACTGTTACCCTGTATGGCCTGGTTTACATTACAGTACTGTTACCCTCTATGACCTGTGGTTTACACTACAGTACTGTTACCCTGTATGGCCTGGTTTACACTACAGTACTGTTACCCTGTATGGCCTGTGGTTTACACTACAGTACTGTTACCCTGTGGTTTACACTACAGTACTGTGACCCTGTATGACCTGGTTTACACTACAGTACTGTTACCCTGTATGGCCTGTGGTTTACACTACATTACTGTTACCCTGTATGGCCCTGTTTACACTACAGTACTGTTACCCTGTATGGCCTGGTTTACATTACAGTACTGTTACCCTGTATGGCCCTGTTTACACTACAGTACTGTTACCCTGTATGGCCTGGTTTACACTACAGTACTGTGACCCTGTATGACCTGGTTTACACTACAGTACTGTTACCCTGTATGGCCTGGTTTACACTACAGTACTGTTATCCTGTATCGCCTAGGTTTACACTACAGTACTGTTACCCTGTATGGCCTGGTTTACACTACAGTACTGTTACCCTGTATGGCCCTGTTTACACTACAGTACTGTTACCCTGTATGGCCTGGTTTACACTACAGTACTGTGACCCTGTATGACCTGGTTTACACTACAGTACTGTTACCCTGTATGGCCTGGTTTACACTACAGTACTGTTACCCTGTATGGCCTGTGGTTTACACCACAGTACTGTTACCCTGTATGGCCTGGTTTACACTACAGTACTGTTACCCTGTATGGCCTGGTTTACACTACAGTACTGTTATCCTGTATCGCCTAGGTTTACACTACAGTACTGTTACCCTGTATGGCCCTGTTTACACTACAGTACTGTTACCCTGTATGGCCTGTGGTTTAAAATCAATAGTAAATTTACAAAAACAAATTATTAGCCTTAACTTCGCACATTTTCTGAATATGTGCTCATGATCACAGTCACAGACAGTTAAAAATGCATCCGTCTCAAATAGTCATTCAGATTCCCATGTAAAATGGCCTTTTAACTGACTAAAATATCACCCATTATAGGGGATTAAAATGCTCAACATTTGAAGAAAAAGTCAATTTTTCTTCCCGGCTAACTGTCAGGAAGTTTGAAAAGACAGGCAGAGTGGGCAGGGAGCTTATATTCATGAGCTGGCCTTGACTGACAGCTCTTTGAAACCCCTGATGTCAACCTGGGCTGCAGTCCTGCAGTAAAATCAGCCCTAGCAAATCAGGTGGTACACAAATCAGCTCAAACATTGAAATAGCGTCATTTGGCATGTCTCTGCTGGGAGGGGTTCACAGCAGCACTGACGGATGTGTTGAATGACAACTACCCCCCCATTTTGTTCCACGCTTGAAGACCAGTAACACCAAACAGATGAAAGGCGAGACATAAGTATCTCTACCATAGATGAATAGTGTAAACTTTTAATTATATTTGATGACACCCTACAGGCACCAGTAGAGTAGCTGTATAAACCACACCCCTCCACAAACACGCCTTCTCCGATGTTGGTTACAAAGCGGTACTTATTTAAATGAGGTAAGAGAATATCATGTTACCATTGGTGTATTAAAATGAGAGTTAGGGTGATGTCACCCCTTTTCCCGTAATAATCCTGAAGTGTTTGACATGGGGGACCAGTATCTTTATGACCAACCTTGATCAATGTAGGAGAAACACTCATTTTTTTCATACTTTGGTCATCATACTTTGATCTGGTTTCATCCAAATATCATCAGATTTCATGAAAAACACGACTGTTCATGACCTTTAAGTATCCTCGGCATAGTGGCAGTTAAGACGTTTCTCTCCCCCTGAAACCAAGTCTATAAACTCCTCTGCGTAAAGCTGTAGTGGTGGAGGCCAATCCAGTCCAGGGGGGTCAGTCAAGGTCAATCAGACCCAGCATGGCTGTATTTCAGCAGGGTCATCTCCTCTTTCTGTCGTCAGCTGCTTGTCCCTGGTTCTGTCTGTGTCGTCCATTCTGCTGCAGCCCGTCCAGTTGGAGGTGGTTCTGGCTGTAGAGCTTGATAAGGGCTCCGGGAAGCAGGGCCACACAGGCGATGGCCAACAGCTGTAGCAGCGTCCCCCAGGAGAAGATATCGTCCAGGGAAGAGATCTCTGACAGGATGGAGCCGGTCCGCACGCAGATGAAGTTATACGGGATCAGACCTGATGAAGGAGAGACTGGGTTAGACCTCCTAGATAAACACTAGTCCTGGGGAAGGAGAGACTGAGTTAGACCTCCTAGATAAACACTAGTCCTGGGGAAGGAGAGACTGGGTTAGACCTCCTAGATAAACACTAGACCTGGGGAAGGAGAGACTGGGTTAGACCTCCTAGATAAACACTAGACCTGGGGAAGGAGAGACTGAGTTAGACCTCCTAGATAAACACTAGACCTGGGGAAGGAGAGACTGGGTTAGACCTCCTAGATAAACACTAGACCTGGGGAAGGAGAGACTGGGTTAGACCTCCTAGATAAACACTAGACCTGGGGAAGGAGAGACTGAGTTAGACCTCCTAGATAAACACTAGACCTGGGGAAGGAGAGACTGGGTTAGACCTCCTAGATAAACACTAGACCTGGGGAAGGAGAGACTGAGTTAGACCTCCTAGATAAACACTAGACCTGATGAAGGAGAGACTGAGTTAGACCTCCTAGATAAACACTAGACCTGGGGAAGGAGAGGAGAGACTGAGTTAGACCTCCTAGATAAACACTAGACCTGGGGAAGGAGAGACTGGGTTAGACCTCCTAGATAAACACTAGACCTGGGGAAGGAGAGACTGAGTTAGACCTCCTAGATAAACACTAGACCTGGGGAAGGAGAGGAGAGACTGAGTTAGACCTCCTAGATAAACACTAGTCCTGGGGAAGGAGAGACTGAGTTAGACCTCCTAGATAAACACTAGACCTGGGGAAGGAGAGACTGAGTTAGACCTCCTAGATAAACACTAGACCTGGGGAAGGAGAGACTGAGTTAGACCTCCTAGATAAACACTAGACCTGGGGAAGGAGAGGAGAGACTGAGTTAGACCTCCTAGATAAACACTAGTCCTGGGGAAGGAGAGGAGAGACTGAGTTAGACCTCCTAGATAAACACTAGACCTGGGGAAGGAGAGACTGGGTTAGACCTCCTAGATAAACACTAGACCTGGGGAAGGAGAGACTGGGTTAGACCTCCTAGATAAACACTAGACCTGGGGAAGGAGAGACTGGGTTAGACCTCCTAGATAAACACTAGACCTGGGGAAGGAGAGACTGGGTTAGACCTCCTAGATAAACACTAGTCCTGGGGAAGGAGAGGAGAGACTGAGTTAGACCTCCTAGATAAACACTAGACCTGGGGAAGGAGAGACTGGGTTAGACCTCCTAGATAAACACTAGACCTGGGGAAGGAGAGACTGGGTTAGACCTCCTAGATAAACACTAGACCTGGGGAAGGAGAGGAGAGACTGAGTTAGACCTAGATGAACACTAGTCCTGGGGAAGGAGAGGAGAGACTGAGTTAGACCTCCTAGATAAACACTAGACCTGGGGAAGGAGAGACTGGGTTAGACCTCCTAGATAAACACTAGACCTGGGGAAGGAGAGACTGGGTTAGACCTCCTAGATAAACACTAGACCTGGGGAAGGAGAGACTGGGTTAGACCTCCTAGATAAACACTAGACCTGGGGAAGGAGAGACTGGGTTAGACCTCCTAGATAAACACTAGACCTGGGGAAGGAGAGGAGAGACTGAGTTAGACCTCCTAGATAAACACTAGACCTGGGGAAGGAGAGACTGGGTTAGACCTCCTAGATAAACACTAGACCTGATGAAGGAGAGACTGAGTTAGACCTCCTAGATAAACACTAGACCTGGGGAAGGAGAGACTGGGTTAGACCTCCTAGATAAACACTAGTCCTGGGGAAGGAGAGACTGGGTTAGACCTCCTAGATAAACACTAGACCTGGGGAAGGAGAGACTGGGTTAGACCTCCTAGATAAACACTAGACCTGGGGAAGGAGAGACTGGGTTAGACCTCCTAGATAAACACTAGACCTGGGGAAGGAGAGACTGGGTTAGACCTCCTAGATAAACACTAGACCTGGGGAAGGAGAGACTGGGTTAGACCTCCTAGATAAACACTAGACCTGGGGAAGGAGAGACTGGGTTAGACCTCCTAGATAAACACTAGTCCTGGGGAAGGAGAGGAGAGACTGAGTTAGACCTCCTAGATAAACACTAGACCTGGGGAAGGAGAGACTGGGTTAGACCTCCTAGATAAACACTAGACCTGGGGAAGGAGAGACTGGGTTAGACCTCCTAGATAAACACTAGACCTGGGGAAGGAGAGACTGGGTTAGACCTCCTAGATAAACACTAGTCCTGGGGAAGGAGAGGAGAGACTGAGTTAGACCTCCTAGATAAACACTAGACCTGGGGAAGGAGAGACTGGGTTAGACCTCCTAGATAAACACTAGTCCTGGGGAAGGAGAGGAGAGACTGAGTTAGACCTCCTAGATAAACACTAGACCTGGGGAAGGAGAGACTGGGTTAGACCTCCTAGATAAACACTAGTCCTGGGGAAGGAGAGGAGAGACTGAGTTAGACCTCCTAGATAAACACTAGTCCTGGGGAAGGAGAGACTGGGTTAGACCTCCTAGATAAACACTAGTCCTGGGGAAGGAGAGGAGAGACTGAGTTAGACCTAGATGAACACTAGACCTGGGGAAGGAGAGGAGAGACTGAGTTAGACCTCCTAGATAAACACTAGACCTGGGGAAGGAGAGACTGGGTTAGACCTCCTAGATAAACACTAGTCCTGGGGAAGGAGAGGAGAGACTGAGTTAGACCTCCTAGATAAACACTAGTCCTGGGGAAGGAGAGGAGAGACTGAGTTAGACCTAGATGAACACTAGACCTGGGGAAGGAGAGGAGGGACTGAGTTAGACCTCCTAGATAAACACTAGTCCTGGGGAAGGAGAGGAGAGACTGAGTTAGACCTAGATGAACACTAGACCTGGGGAAGGAGAGGAGGGACTGAGTTAGACCTCCTAGATAAACACTAAACCTGGGGAAGGAGAGGAGAGACTGAGTTAGACCTAGATGAACACTAGACCTGGGGAAGGAGAGGAGGGACTGAGTTAGACCTCCTAGATAAACACTAGTCCTGGGGAAGGAGAGGAGAGACTGAGTTAGACCTAGATGAACACTAGACCTGGGGAAGGAGAGGAGGGACTGAGTTAGACCTCCTAGATAAACACTAAACCTGGGGAAGGAGAGGAGAGACTGTGTTAGACCGCTGAGCTAAAGGCGATATGGGAGGAGGGAGAGTTCGGAACAGTTAAGGTGGACATGATCTGGTAATTAATGACATCTGTTGTAGCAGTACTTCAATGTAACAAGGGTGAGACTGTGTTAGCCTTCTGAGCTAAAGCCTAGACATTAACTTAGTGAGCTAATGTAAGTCTTCACGTCTTAAGCAAAATGACGTACCGTGTCATTATCAGTAGTATTATATAATAGTCGTGTGTGTTGTGCTGCTTCTGCTTCTCACCGATGAGTACGGAGAAGAAGAACATGGACACAGGGATGTTGAGGACGGGGGACGTGACGTTCAGGAACCAGTTAGGAGTCATGGGGAAGAACCGCAGGAACAGGAGGAAGAAGAACAGACTGCTACGGTTCTCCTCCACCTGACAGAGAGAGGGAAGGAGAGGGCATGGGAGAGAGGGTGGGAGAGGAGGTGGGAGAGAGGGAAGGAGAGGGCATGGGGGAGAGGGGGAGGGAGAGGAAGTAGAGAGGGCATGGGAGAGAGGGTGGGAGAGGAGGAGGGAGAGAGGGAAGGAGAGGGCATGGGAGAGAGGGGGAGGGAGAGAGGGGGAGAGAGAGGAGGTGGGAGAGAGGGGAGGGAGAGGGGGTGGGAGAGAGGGGGAGAGGAGGTAGAGAGGGCATGGGAGAGGGGGTGGGAGAACGAAGGAGAGAGGGGGAGGGAGAGAAGGGGTGGGAGAACGGATGAGGTAGTGGGGGAAGGGGGGGGTGGGAGAACGGATGAGGTAGAGAGGGAAGGAGGGAGGATGGAAAAACGAAGGAGATAGAGAGGGAAGGAGAGAGCAGGAGGTAAAGAGGAAGAGAGAACTGTCATTTTAAATGTACTTATTAATGAATGATTGGAGGGATATTACTAAAGTCCCAACACTGTAAAAGAACACATGGCATTCTGCATTCTTACCCTGTGTAACACGCTTAGTTATGTTTCCCTTGCCACTGTTTATGTATTCCTATTGGTCGGTTGAATTTACATATCAATAAGGTGTTATGTCATAGGTCATGCTTGCAGATAGGGGGAGGTCACATTCTGAAATAGTGCATTTTATACATGATATACTTCTATGGCCTTTTATTGTCCCCCAGCACAAGGTGCACCTGTGTAATGATCATGCTGTTTAATCAGCTTCTTGATATGCCACACCTGTCAGGTGGATTATCTTGGTAAAGGAGAAATGCTCACTAACAGGGTTATAAACAAATATGCGTACAACATTTGAGAAAAATAGGCTTTTCGTGCATATGGAAAATGTCTGGGATCTTATTTCAGCTCATGACACTTTACATGTTGTGTTTATATTTTAGCTCAGTGTATATTTGTGTACAGTACCTGTTAGATATTGGTGGCTTCCTGGGATGCACTTTTCTATAAGAGAGAGTTACCCAGCATGCTCTAATTCAGTTATTTCCATGCCAACAGACGATTCACAAATCTGCAGCGATCAACATACTGTTGTCCTGAACATGTGTTTCCTGGTGTCTATTAATCACCAATCAACTGGGACCGCTGGCTGGACAGTCTTTTCTTTACAAACCAAAAACCCAAGAGAGCTACGAAGTACGATCACATCTGTTATACTGGTGATCAGACCAGTCTTCTGTTCCTCACTGGTCATCTGTTATACTGGTGATCAGACCAGTCTTCTGTTCCTCACTGGTCATCTGTTATACTGGTGATCAGACACTGTTATACTGGTGATCAGACCAGTCTTCTGCTCCTCACTGGTCATCTGTTATACTGGTGATCAGACACTGTTATACTGGTGATCAGACACTGTTATACTGGTGATCAGACCAGTCTTCTGCTCCTCAATGGTCATCTGTTACACCTGTCTAACCTAATGTGTAAGCCAAGGACACTGTAAGAGGAGACACACACACACACACACACACACACACACACCCCTCTAGTCTATCTTTAGAGAATTGTAATCAAAGGACATGTGGTAAAGGAAGGGTCCTGTACCCCCCCCCCCCCCCAGTCCTACACCCTCCTCCAACAACCCCATGGTACTGTGGTGAGGAACAACATACTCTGTCTCTCTGTCACACCTTGTTCTGCAGCCTGTCCACCTTGTCGGGGAACAGGCGTGTGACGTAGCTCTTCCCGAAGGCAGCAGAGAGCAGGTAACAGAAGGTAGAGCCGGTGGTGGTCAGAAGACAGGCCAGGACCAGACCCTGCCATGGACCAAACAGCGCCCCCGCCAGCATGTTCTGCGACGCACAGGGGATGAGCATGGTGAGCAGAGGTGGGAAAAGTACCCAATTGTCATACTTGAGGAAAAGTAAAGATACCTTCATAGAAAATGACTGAAGTGAAAGACACCCAGTAAAATACTACTGGAGTAAAAGTCAAAGTATATGATTTTTAAATATACTTAAGTACCAAAAGTTAACTGAAAACATAAATCATTTCAAAATGCTTATATTAAGCAAACCAAACAACACACTGTTCTTGTTTGTTTATCTACAGATAGCCAGGGTCATACTCCCTCACTCCATCACTCCCTCACTCCCTCACTCCATCACTCCCTCACTCCCTCACTCCATCACTCCATCACTCCAACACTCCATCACTCCATCACTCCATCACTCCCTCACTCCATCACTCCCTCACTCCATCACTCCCTCACTCCCTCACTCCATCACTCCCACACTCCAACACTCCATCACTCCCACACTCCATCACTCCCACACTCCCTCACTCCATCACTCCCTCACTCCCTCACTCCATCACTCCCTCACTCCATCACTCCATCACTCCCTCACTCCATCACTCCATCACTCCCTCACTCCATCACTCCATCACTCCCTCACTCCATCACTCCCTCACTCCATCACTCCCTCACTCCATCACTCCATCACTCCCACACTCCATCACTCCCACACTTCATCACTCCATCACTCCATCACTCCCACACTCCAACACTCCATCACTCCATCACTCCCTCACTCCCACACTCCCTCACTCCCACACTCCAACACTCCCACACTCCAACACTCCATCACTCCCACACTCCATCACTCCCTCACTCCATCACTCCCTCACTCCATCACTCCCACACTCCCTCACTCCCACACTCCAACACTCCATCACTCCCACACTCCAACACTCCATCACTCCATCACTCCCTCACTCCATCACTCCCACACTCCATCACTCCCTCACTCCCACACTCCATCACTCCATCACTCCCTCACTCCATCACTCCCTCACTCCATCACTCCATCACTCCATCACTCCATCACTCCCACACTCCATCACTCCCACACTCCATCACTCCCACACTCCAACACTCCCACACTCCAACACTCCGACATTATTTACAAATGAAGCATGTGTGTTTAGTGAGTCCGCTAGATCAGAGGCAGTAGGGAAAAGTGTGAATTGGACCATTTTCCTGTCCTGCTAAGCATTCAAAATATAACTAGTACTTTTGGGTGTCAGGGAAAATGCATGGAGTAAAAAGTACATCATTTTCTTTAGGAATGTAGTGAAGTAAAAGTTGTCAAAAAATATAAATAGTAAAGTACAGATACCCCCAAAAACGACTGAAGTACTACTTCAAAGTATTTTTACTTAAGTACTTTACACCCCTACTGATGAGGGTCAGGAGGCTGTTCTGACCATGGATGGAGGTTCTGGTCTTTAGGGTCATAGGTTCATGGAAACAAAGTGTGTGTTCCATAGATGGAGGTTCTGGTCTTTAGGGTCATGAAAACAAAGTGTGTGTTCCATGGATGGAGGTTCTGGTCTTAGGGTCAAAGGTTCATGGAAACAAAGTGTGTGTTCCATAGATGGAGGTTCTGGTCTTTAGGGTCATGGAAACAAAGTGTGTGTTCCATGGATGGGTGTAATGTTAGTCCCTCTCACCAGGAAGGAGGAGCCAGGGATGGCGAAGGACTGTTTGTAGATGTAGGCACTACAGAACAGCAGCACCACGTAGCCTGTGTGTTCTGTCTTATAGAACTGCAGCATCTCAGCCAGCTCCCTCAGCTCATCCAGGTCCGACGGGAACTTCAGTCTGGAGGGAAACAAACACCAGCAACATCAGATAACATGGTTCCTAGTTCTAGTGTCAGATTTAGACAGAAATATTGGCACCTAGTTACTGTTTGCAACAGGGGAATTTGTTTTGTTTTTTTTCAAACGGGAATTGAGGACAGAGCATTTAAGGTAACACAGGCGAAGGCCATAGGAAGGGGTTATAGGTCATAGGAGGGGGTTATAGGTCATGGGAAGGGGTTATAGGTCATGTGAAGGGGTTATAGGTCATAGGAAGGGGTTATAGGTTATAGGAAGGGGTTATAGGTCATATGAAGGGGTTATAGGTCATAGGAAGGGGTTATAGGAAGGGGTTATAAGTTATAGGAAGGGGTTATAGGTTATAGCCAGCCATAGTACACACAGTACAGACATACTACGGCTGTGTGTACTATGGCTGTTTAAACAGCCGTAGTACAGACAGCCGTAGTATAGACAGCCGTAGTACAGACAGCCGTAGTATATACAGCCATAGTACAGACAGCCGTAGTATTGTTAGTGGAATTCTAAATTCCTCTGTATTATTTCCCAATCAGAATTAATTACTCTTGTCAATGCATTCTATGGGATCGTAAAACCCATATTATTATTATAGGAATGGACAGATCCCCAGTCTTAAACTCAGGTAACAGCGTTTATTTCAAGAGAGTACTGACCCAAAATACAAAGAACCTTACATTTTAAAGAGACAACATAAAATGACATCATCAGTTTCTCACACCCTCTCCGATCCACACAATTAGCGCAGTGTCTTCAGGTCTGGAGATCTTCTTCTACTCCCCTCATAAAACAAACATTCCAATCTGTCTAAAAGACATCTTCTCCTCCACTAATGGAACATCAAACAAACATTCTTATCTGTCAGAAAAGATATATACCATCCCCCTCCCTTAAACCCACAAGGTACAGACAATGAATTCGTTTTACTTACATGTTCAGTAACAGCTTAACCAACAACCCATACATTTCATACCATAACATAATAGTATTAAAATAACTGGTTCTAATCTAAATGTATGCATAATTAATCATTTCAACTATAATTTCCTCCAACAAGTTTATACAGCCATAGTACATACAGCCATAGTACAGACAGCTATAGTACAGACAGCTATAGTACAGACAGCCATAGTACACACAGCCGTAGTACAGACAGCCATAGTACAGACAGCTATAGTACAGACAGCTATAGTACAGACAGCTATAGTACAGACAGCTATAGTATATACAGCCATAGTACAGACAGCCATAGTACAGACAGCCATAGTATATACAGCCATAGTACAGACAGCCATAGTATATACAGCCATAGTATATACAGCCATAGTACAGACAGCCATAGTACAGACAGCTATAGTACACACAGCCATAGTACAGACAGCCATAGTATATACAGCCATAGTATATACAGCCATAGTACAGACAGCCATAGTATATACAGCCATAGTATATACAGCCATAGTACAGACAGCCATAGTACACACAGCCATAGTACAGACAGCCATAGTATATACAGCCATAGTACAGACAGCCATAGTACACACAGCCATAGTACAGACAGCCATAGTATATACAGCCATAGTACATACAGCCATAGTACATACAGCCATAGTACAGACAGCTATAGTACAGACAGCTATAGTACAGACAGCTATAGTATATACAGCCATAGTACAGACAGCCATAGTACATACAGCTATAGTACAGACAGCTATAGTACAGACAGCCGTAGTACAGACAGCTATAGTACAGACAGCCGTAGTACAGACAGCTATAGTACAGACAGCTATAGTATATACAGCCATAGTACAGACAGCTATAGTACAGACAGCCGTAGTACAGACAGCCATAGTACAGACCGCTATAGTATATACAGCCATAGTATATACAGCCATAGTACATACAGCCATAGTATATACAGCCATAGTACAGACAGCTATAGTATATACAGCCATAGTACAGACAGCCATAGTACATACAGCCATAGTACAGACAGCTATAGTACAGACAGCCGTAGTACAGACAGCCATAGTACAGACCGCTATAGTATATACAGCCATAGTATATACAGCCATAGTACATACAGCCATAGTATATACAGCCATAGTACAGACAGCCGTAGTACAGACAGCCATAGTACAGACAGCTATAGTATATACAGCCATAGTATATACAGCCATAGTACAGACAGCCATAGTACAGACAGCTATAGTACACACAGCTATAGTACACACAGACATAGTACAGACAGCTATAGTATATACAGCCATAGTACAGACAGCTATAGTACACACAGCCATAGTACAGACAGCTATAGTACACACAGCCATAGTACATACAGCCATAGTACAGACAGCCATAGTACAGACAGCCATAGTACAGACAGCCATAGTACAGACAGCCATAGTACAGACAGCCATAGTACAGACAGCCATAGTACACACAGCCATAGTACACACAGCCATAGTACATACAGCTATAGTACAGACAGCCATAGTACATACAGCCATAGTACAGACAGCCATAGTACACACAGCCATAGTACACACAGCTATAGTACAGACAGCCATAGTACAGACAGCCATAGTACAGACAGCTATAGTACAGACAGCCATAGTACATACAGCCATAGTACATACAGCTATAGTACAGACAGCCATAGTACAGACAGCCATAGTACAGACAGCTATAGTACACACAGCCATAGTACAGACAGCCATAGTACAGACAGCTATAGTACAGACAGCTATAGTACAGACAGCCGTAGTACAGACAGCTATAGTACAGACAGCCATAGTACAGACAGCCATAGTACAGACAGCCATAGTACAGACAGCCATAGTACACACAGCCATAGTACATACAGCTATAGTACAGACAGCCATAGTACAGACAGCCATAGTACAGACAGCTATAGTACACACAGCCATAGTACAGACAGCCATAGTACAGACAGCTATAGTACAGACAGCTATAGTACAGACAGCCGTAGTACAGACAGCTATAGTACAGACAGCCATAGTACAGACAGCCATAGTACAGACAGCCATAGTACAGACAGCCATAGTACAGACAGCTATAGTACACACAGCCATAGTACATACAGCCATAGTACAGACAGCCATAGTACAGACAGCTATAGTACAGACAGCCATAGTACAGACAGCTATAGTACAGACAGCTATAGTACAGACAGCCATAGTACAGACAGCCATAGTACAGACAGCTATAGTACAGACAGCTATAGTACAGACAGCCATAGTACAGACAGCCATAGTACAGACAGCCATAGTACAGACAGCCATAGTACAGACAGCTATAGTACAGACAGCCATAGTACAGACAGCCATAGTACAGACAGCCATAGTACACACAGCCATAGTACAGACAGCCATAGTACAGACAGCCATAGTACAGACAGCCATAGTATATACAGCCATAGTACAGACAGCCATAGTACACACAGCCATAGTATATACAGCCATAGTACAGACAGCCATAGTACAGACAGCCATAGTACAGACAGCCATAGTATACACAGCCATAGTACACACAGCTATAGTACACACAGCCATAGTACACACAGCCATAGTACAGACAGCCATAGTACAGACAGCTATAGTACACACAGCCATAGTACAGACAGCTATAGTACACACAGCCATAGTACAGACCGCTATAGTACACACAGCCATAGTACAGACAGCTATAGTACACACAGCCATAGTACAGACAGCTATAGTACACACAGCCATAGTACAGACAGCTATAGTACACACAGACATAGTACAGACAGCCATAGTACAGACAGCTATAGTACACACAGCCATAGTACAGACAGCCATAGTACACACAGCTATAGTACAGACAGCTATAGTACAGACAGCCATAGTACAGACAGCTATAGTACAGACAGCTATAGTACAGACAGCTATAGTACAGACAGCCATAGTACAGACAGCCATAGTACAGACAGCTATAGTACACACAGCCATAGTACAGACAGCCATAGTACACACAGCTATAGTACAGACAGCTATAGTACAGACAGCCATAGTACAGACAGCTATAGTACACACAGCCATAGTACAGACAGCCATAGTACACACAGCTATAGTACAGACAGCCATAGTACAGACAGCCATAGTACAGACAGCTATAGTACACACAGCCATAGTACAGACAGCCATAGTACACACAGCTATAGTACAGACAGCCATAGTACAGACAGCCATAGTACAGACAGCCATAGTACACACAGCTATAGTACAGACAGCCATAGTACAGACAGCCATAGTATATACAGCCATAGTACACACAGCCATAGTACAGACAGCTATAGTACATACAGCCATAGTACAGACAGCCATAGTATATACAGCCATAGTACAGACAGCTATAGTACACACAGCCATAGTACAGACAGCTATAGTACAGACAGCCATAGTACAGACAGCCATAGTACAGACAGCCATAGTACAGACAGCCATAGTACAGACAGCTATAGTACAGACAGCCATAGTACAGACAGCTATAGTACAGACAGCTATAGTACAGACAGCTATAGTACAGACAGCCATAGTACAGACAGCCATAGTACAGACAGCTATAGTACACACAGCCATAGTACATACAGCCATAGTACAGACAGCTATAGTACAGACAGCCATAGTACAGACAGCTATAGTACAGACAGCCATAGTACAGACAGCCATAGTACAGACAGCCATAGTACAGACAGCTATAGTACAGACAGCCATAGTACAGACAGCCATAGTACAGACAGCCATAGTACAGACCGCTATAGTACAGACAGCCATAGTACAGACAGCCATAGTACACACAGCCATAGTACAGACAGCCATAGTACAGACAGCTATAGTACAGACAGCCATAGTACAGACAGCCATAGTACAGACAGCTATAGTACACACAGCCATAGTACAGACAGCCATAGTACAGACAGCTATAGTACACACAGCCATAGTACAGACAGCCATAGTACACACAGCCATAGTACAGACAGCCGTAGTACACACAGCCATAGTACAGACAGCCGTAGTACACACAGCCATAGTACAGACAGCCGTAGTACACACAGCCATAGTACAGACAGCTATAGTACACACAGCCGTAGTACAGACAGCTATAGTACACACAGCCATAGTACAGACAGCTATAGTACACACAGCCATAGTACAGACAGCTATAGTACACACAGCCATAGTACAGACAGCCGTAGTACACACAGCCATAGTACAGACAGCCATAGTACAGACAGCTATAGTACACACAGCCATAGTACAGACCGCTATAGTACACACAGCCATAGTACAGACAGCTATAGTACACACAGCCATAGTACAGACAGCTATAGTACACACAGCCGTAGTACAGACAGCCGTAGTACAGACAGCCGTAGTACACACAGCCGTAGTACAGACAGCTATAGTACAGACAGCTATAGTACACACAGCCATAGTACAGACAGCTATAGTACACACAGCCATAGTACAGACAGCTATAGTACACACAGCCATAGTACAGACAGCCGTAGTACACACAGCCATAGTACAGACAGCCATAGTACAGACAGCTATAGTACACACAGCCATAGTACAGACAGCTATAGTACACACAGCCATAGTACAGACAGCTATAGTACACACAGCCATAGTACAGACAGCTATAGTACACACAGCCATAGTACAGACCGCTATAGTACACACAGCCATAGTACAGACAGCCGTAGTACACACAGCCATAGTACAGACAGCTATAGTACACACAGCCATAGTACAAACAGCTATAGTACACACAGCCATAGTACAGACAGCCATAGTACAGACAGCTATAGTACACACAGCCATAGTACAGACAGCCGTAGTACACACAGCCATAGTACAGACAGCCGTAGTACAGACAGCTATAGTACACACAGCCATAGTACAGACAGCTATAGTACACACAGCCATAGTACAGACAGCTATAGTACACACAGCCATAGTACAGACAGCTATAGTACACACAGCCATAGTACAGACAGCTATAGTACACACAGCCATAGTACAGACAGCCGTAGTACACACAGCCATAGTACAGACAGCCATAGTACACACAGTCGTAGTTGTAGTCATATAGGGAAGACATAATGCTCAGCCCCCAGTCTGCTGGTGTATGACTCGCCTAAACTTGACTCTCTAGAGTTTTGGGAATCTGGGGACACCCTAATCTGACATCATAGACAGGTCAAACACAGACTAAAGTGGGCATGGCTGGTGCCCGTGTGCAGCATGAGAGGGAGAGGTTTCCAGATGGCGGAGAGAGAGAGTATGAAACAGGATATGGGACAGAAATAGCGGCTTTTGCTCTGGGATTTCTGCCTCTGCTAGTTTCGATGCTGGAAGTATCAGGCTCCTCAGCCGTGACACAGACACACGCAAACAGAATGAACCATAAACCATGAAATCTGAGCTGCTGGTATCACATCTAATTGTTGAGCTGTATGGGATGAATGGAAGGCAAAGCCACTGTGGTATCTCTCAGCACATCGTGTCCAGTGTATTGTCCTGGGTAGCACCTCATCAGAACCTTCCGGTGTGTATCCCTCAGTACATCGTGTCCAGTGTATTGTCCTGGGTAGCACCTCATCAGAACCTTCCGGTGTGTATCTCTCAGCACACCGTGTCCAGTGTATTGTCCTGGGTAGCACCTCATCAGAACCGTCCGGTGTGTATCCCTCAGCACACCGTGTCCAGTGTATTGTCCTGGGTAGAACCTCATCAGAACCTTCCGGTATGTTTCCCTCAGCACACCGTGTCCAGTGTATTGTCCTGGGTAGCACCTCATCAGAACCGTCCGGTGTGTATCCCTCAGCATACCGTGTCCAGTGTATTGTCCTGGGTAGCACCTCATCAGAACCGTCCGGTGTGTATCCCTCAGCACACCGTGTCCAGTGTATTGTCCTGGGTAGAACCTCATCAGAACCTTCCGGTATGTTTCCCTCAGCACACCGTGTCCAGTGTATTGTCCTGGGTAGCACCTCATCAGAACCGTCCGGTGTGTATCCCTCAGCACACCGTGTCCAGTGTATGGTCCTGGGTAGAACCTCATCAGAACTTTCCGGTGTGTATCCCTCAGCACACCGTGACCAGTGTATTGTCCTGGGTAGCACCTCATCAGAACCTTCCGGTGTGTATCTCTCAGCACACCGTGTCCAGTGTATTGTCCTGGGTAGCACCTCATCAGAACCTTCCGGTATGTTTCCCTCAGCACACCGTGTCCAGTGTATTGTCCTGGGTAGCACCTCATCAGAACCGTCCGGTGTGTATCCCTCAGCACACCGTGTCCAATGTATTGTCCTGGGTAGAACCTCATCAGAACCGTCCGGTGGTGGACCTGGCAGGAGACCCTAGAGACCCAGTGGTGTCCTCCTGTCCAGGCTGTCCATCCACCTCTGGATGTCTGTTCTCTAATAGAAGTGTCCAGGCCTGATAAACATGCCGGCAGGGTCGTGAAACTCCTTTATAATCAGGGAGGATGAAATATGATGGGACGATGGCATCACGCCAACCAAGACAAGTGTGTCCTGTCCAGGGTTAGATCAGAGCTGTATGTTCTCATACTCATCAGACTGAGGAGGACAGTATTTCAGGCCAAGTGAACCTAAGCCAACCAAGAGAGGCCGTGGCCAGATCTCCACTGGGGCAGAAACCATAAACATAGGAGAGAAGGTGGGTCTGGATGAGACACACAGGGGTTTAGAGTAGGCCTATAGGAACATAATCTGAAAACAGGAACTACTGTGATATAATCACCTGTCACACAACACCATCAGGCAAAGGACAAATACTTTGAGAGAACAGCAACCAGCTGTGACATTTCCTCTGAATTAGCCTACACTGACAAGTCAGGTGTTTGATGATGCCATTTTCATAACTTAAAAGTCGTGCGATCGTCTGAGGGAAATGAGATGCTGCCAAACGCAGTGATTATGACAGCACCTCCATGGACTCTGCGCCGTCTGTCAATACACTTATCAACATCATAATCCTACAACAGATAACCACTCTGGGACTTTAATGTTGCATTAGATCTATTACATAAATGGTGATGTCACTATGCTATTATTACCCCTAATAAAACACTGTGGAAGTCGCTATATTTTGACTTATTTGCAAAGTTGTATACGTAAACATGTCCTAGAAAGTGTCATTGTACAAGCAGGCAGCTGTTGTAGCCTATAATTATTATGCTAATAGCAAAAGTCTTGCGACATCTGGCAATTGTAGCTATAGATCTGTTGAGGCTGGCTACCTGTACTCTACAACTTCCACGTCCCCCTCTGCGCTCTCGTTGTTTAACTCCACCGCATGTCGCCGGTGAAGATGTTGCGGTCCGGGCGGCAGGAAAGTGGACAGGAGATAGAGGTATAACGTTGCCGCTCCTACCACAGAAAATAAACCCGAAATGGAGCCCATTGCTACGCGCTACACCGAATTCCTATCAGAAAGGCTTGTTCGGTGACCGACTCCCGGTGTCGGTTTTGAGAAATGAACGTCACAGAATAACTTCTGACAGTTGCCCTGTGGTCCTGGAATGCTTTCAACTATGTCTTCACTAGAGGGCAGCCGCGTGTTCTCTGGTGGTCAAGTACCAGACTAGAGTATTGAGGATCGTTGTCTGGACCTTGATGTTATGAACTACAGTTGGCTCTCCTTACACCAAAATATGTTTTTGGGCAACAAGCTTGTTTCTCTGCACTACAACAGACGTTGATGAAGGTATTATCTGGTTTCTCTGCACTACAACAGCTGGGTTATGATGAAGGTATTATCTGGTTTCTCTGCACTACAACAGACGTTGATGAAGGTATTATCTGGTTTCTCTGCACTACAACAGCTGGGTTATGATGAAGGTATTATCTGGTTTCTCTGCACTACAACAGACATTGATGAAGGTATTATCTGGTTTCTCTGCACTACAACAGACGTTGATGAAGGTATTATCTGGTTTCTCTGCACTACAACAGCTGGGTTATGATGAAGGTATTATCTGGTTTCTCTGCACTACAACAGACATTGATGAAGGTATTATCTGGTTTCTCTGCACTACAACAGACATTGATGAAGGTATTATCTGGTTTCTCTGCACTACAACAGACATTGATGAAGGTATTATCTTGTTTCTCTGCACTACAACAGACATTGATGAAGGTATTATCTGGTTTCTCTGCACTACAACAGACATTGATGAAGGTATTATCTGGTTTCTCTGCACTACAACAGACATTGATGAAGGTATTATCTGGTTTCTCTGCACTACAACAGACATTGATGAAGGTATTATCTTGTTTCTCTGCACTACAACAGACATTGATGAAGGTATTATCTGGTTTCTCTGCACTACAACAGACATTGATGAAGGTATTATCTGGTTTCTCTGCACTACAACAGACGTTGATGAAGGTATTATCTGGTTTCTCTGCACTACAACAGCTGGGTTATGATGAAGGTATTATCTGGTTTCTCTGCACTACAACAGACATTGATGAAGGTATTATCTGGTTTCTCTGCACTACAACATACATTGATGAAGGTATTATCTTGTTTCTCTGCACTACAACAGACATTGATGAAGGTATTATCTGGTTTCTCTGCACTACAACAGACATTGATGAAGGTATTATCTGGTTTCTCTGCACTACAACAGACGTTGATGAAGGTATTATCTGGTTTCTCTGCACTACAACAGCTGGGTTATGATGAAGGTATTATCTGGTTTCTCTGCACTACAACAGACATTGATGAAGGTATTATCTGGTTTCTCTGCACTACAACAGACATTGATGAAGGTATTATCTGGTTTCTCTGCACTACAACAGACATTGATGAAGGTATTATCTTGTTTCTCTGCACTACAACAGACATTGATGAAGGTATTATCTGGTTTCTCTGCACTACAACAGACATTGATGAAGGTATTATCTGGTTTCTCTGCACTACAATAGACATTGATGAAGGTATTATCTGGTTTCTCTGCACCACAACAGACATTGATGAAGGTATTATCTGGTTTCTCTGCACTACAACAGACATTGATGAAGGTATTATCTGGTTTCTCTGCACTACAACAGACATTGATGAAGGTATTATCTGGTTTCTCTGCACTACAACAGACATTGATGAAGGTATTATCTGGTTTCTCTGCACTACAACAGACATTGATGAAGGTATTATCTGGTTTCTCTGCACTACAACAGACGTTGATGAAGGTATTATCTGGTTTCTCTGCACTACAACAGCTGGGTTATGATGAAGGTATTATCTGGTTTCTCTGCACTACAACAGACATTGATGAAGGTATTATCTGGTTTCTCTGCACTACAACAGACATTGATGAAGGTATTATCTGGTTTCTCTGCACTACAACAGACATTGATGAAGGTATTATCTTGTTTCTCTGCACTACAACAGACATTGATGAAGGTATTATCTGGTTTCTCTGCACTACAACAGACATTGATGAAGGTATTATCTGGTTTCTCTGCACTACAACAGACATTGATGAAGGTATTATCTTGTTTCTCTGCACTACAACAGACATTGATGAAGGTATTATCTAGTTTCTCTGCACTACAACAGACATTGATGAAGGTATTATCTGGTTTCTCTGCACTACAACAGCTGGGTTATGATGAAGGTATTATCTTGTTTCTCTGCACCACAACAGACATTGATGAAGGTATTATCTGGTTTCTCTGCACTACAACAGACATTGATGCATGTATTATCTGGTTTCTCTGCACCACAACAGACATTGATGAAGGTATTATCTTGTTTCTCTGCACTACAACAGACATTGATGAAGGTATTATCTGGTTTCTCTGCACTACAACAGACATTGATGAAGGTATTATCTGGTTTCTCTGCACTACAACAGACATTGATGAAGGTATTATCTGGTTTCTCTGCACTACAACAGACATTGATGAAGGTATTATCTGGTTTCTCTGCACCACAACAGACATTGATGAAGGTATTATCTTGTTTCTCTGCACTACAACAGACATTGATGAAGGTATTATCTGGTTTCTCTGCACTACAACAGACATTGATGAAGGTATTATCTGGTTTCTCTGCACTACAACAGACATTGATGAAGGTATTATCTTGTTTCTCTGCACTACAACAGCTGGGTTATGATGGTATTATCTGGTTTCTCTGCACTACAACTGACATTGATGAAGGTATTATCTTGTTTCTCTGCACTACAACAGCTGGGTTATGATGAAGGTATCATTACATTGTTAATAATGTATTACAACACCACAACACCAAGTAGTGAAACTGAGTGAAGTTACACTCAGCCACCAGTAGAGGGCAGGCTCACTTGGTGCTCATGTACAGTACAACGCACTGAAATTCACCCTACTGTACATGTGCTTATAGCTTACAGAAACGTACCACCTCTATTGCGAATGCAGATACACTGATTCACCACATTACTAACCTGATCCCACCAAGGATCCAAAATTACCTCGTCTCTGCCTTGATGTTCACACATCCCCACAGAACCCAGAACGATATGTGACCACTTGGTTAAAGACTCATCAACGCGATTCTAAGGGTGCTCAAATCGCTTAAAATAACCCTTATCAAGATCTGTTGCTTGTGCCTAATAGTCTGACATCACGTCATTATTACTACAAACAGATTATTCACTTCTCACAGTGGTGCTCATCTAGTACAGTCAGATCAAACATGATTCACTTCTCACAGTGGTGCTCATCTAGTCCTGTCAGATCAAACATGATTCACTTCTCACAGTGGTGCTCATCTAGTACAGTCAGATCGAACATGATTCACTTCTCACAGTGGTGCTCATCTAGTACAGTCAGATCAAACAGATGATTCACTTCTCACAGTGGTGCTCATCTAGTACAGTCAGATCAAACATGATTCACTTCTCACAGTGGTGCTCATCTAGTACAGTCAGATCAAACATGATTCACTTCTCACAGTGGTGCTCATCTAGTACAGTCAGATCAAACATGATTCACTTCTCACAGTGGTGCTCATCTAGTCCTGTCAGATCAAACAGATGATTCACTTCTCACAGTGGTGCTCATCTAGTCCTGTCAGATCAAACATGATTCACTTCTCACAGTGGTGCTCATCTAGTCCTGTCAGATCAAACATGATTCACTTCTCACAGTGGTGCTCATCTAGTACAGTCAGATCAAACAGATGATTCACTTCTCACAGTGGTGCTCATCTAGTACAGTCAGATCGAACATGATTCACTTCTCACAGTGGTGCTCATCTAGTACAGTCAGATCAAACATGATTCAATGTCTCGCAAGATCCAATAATGATTCATTAGTATGTTTACATAATAAAACTGAATAGAATAGTATATACTGTAACATAGACCTATAAAGTCCCACCAAACACACCTGTCCTTTCTTATCTGAAAATAATAAATGACAAATAAACTCTGCTGAAACTCACCGCAGTGCCACTAGGCAGGACATACGCTTCGATTGAAACCAAATAGACCTACCAGAAAAGGCGTGTTAACGCCATCTGCTTTAGTTCCGTTCACAAGTACATGGAAATGCCTTTACTTTCCCAGCTCTATAAACCCAACAACGCAGTAATTAATGTAGTACTTTAAAAACAACGCAGTAATTAATGTAGTACTTTAAAAACAACGCAGTAATTAATGTAGTACTTTAAAAACAACGCAGTAATTAATGTAGTACTTTAAAAACAACGCAGTAATTAATGTAGTACTTTAAAAACAACGCAGTAATTAATGTAGTACTTTAAAAACAACACAGTAATTAATGTAGTACTTTAAAAACAACACAGTAATTAATGTAGTACTTTAAAAACAACACAGTAATTAATGTAGTACTTTAAAAACAACATAAGGTAGAACGAGAAGAAGAACACATAAAATATATCTGTAAAGTAAGTAAGCTATATACAGGGTCAGCTCCAATAGCATGTTGACCATGTGCAGGCAGACTGGTGATAGAGGTCGGTATGTACAGGGTCAGCTCCAATAGCATGTTGACCATGTGCAGGCAGACTGGTGATAGAGGTCGGTATGTACAGGGTCAGTTCCAATAGCATGTTGACCATGTGCAGGCAGACTGGTGATAGAGGTCAGTATGTACAGGGTCAGCTCCAATAGCATGTTGACCATGTGCAGGCAGACTGGTGATAGAGGTCGGTATGTACAGGGTCAGTTCCAATAGCATGTTGACCATGTGCAGGCAGACTGGTGATAGAGGTCGGTATGTACAGGGTCAGCTCCAATAGCATGTTGACCATGTGCAGGCAGACTGGTGATAGAGGTCGGTATGTACAGGGTCAGCTCCAATAGCATGTTGACCATGTGCAGGCAGACTGGTGATAGAGGTCGGTATGTACAGGGTCAGCTCCAATAGCATGTTGACCATGTGCAGGCAGACTGGTGATAGAGGTCGGTATGTACAGGGTCAGCTCCAATAGCATGTTGACCATGTGCAGGCAGACTGGTGATAGAGGTCGGTATGTACAGGGTCAGCTCCAATAGCATGTTGACCATGTGCAGGCAGACTGGTGATAGAGGTCGGTATGTACAGGGTCAGCTCCAATAGCATGTTGACCATGTGCAGGCAGACTGGTGATAGAGGTCGGTATGTACAGGGTCAGCTCCAATAGCATGTTGACCATGTGCAGGCAGACTGGTGATAGAGGTAGGTATGTACAGGGTCAGCTCCAATAGCATGTTGACCATGTGCAGGCAGACTGGTGATAGAGGTCGGTATGTACAGGGTCAGCTCCAATAGCATGTTGACCATGTGCAGGCAGACTGGTGATAGAGGTCGGTATGTACAGGGTCAGCTCCAATAGCATGTTGACCATGTGCAGGCAGACTGGTGATAGAGGTCGGTATGTACAGGGTCAGCTCCAATAGCATGTTGACCATGTGCAGGCAGACTGGTGATAGAGGTCGGTATGTACAGGGGTCAGGTGACTAGGCATCAGAATATATGATTAACAGAGTAGCAGCGGTGTAAATGATGATTGTGTGTATAGAGTCAGTAATGTGTGTGTGTGTATGAGAGTCAAGTGTGTGTGTATAGAGTATCATGTGTGTGTGTGTATGAGAGTCAAGTGTGTGTGTATAGAGTCAGTATACATGTGTGTGTGTATGAGAGTCAAGTGTGTGTGTATAGAGTCAGTATACATGTGTGTGTGTATGAGAGTCAAGTGTGTGTGTATAGAGTCAGTATACATGTGTGTGTGTATGAGAGTCAAGTGTGTGTGTATAGAGTCAGTATACATGTGTGTGTGTATGAGAGTCAAGTGTGTGTGTATAGAGTCAGTATACATGTGTGTGTGTATGAGAGTCAAGTGTGTGTGTATAGAGTCAGTATACATGTGTGTGTGTATGAGAGTCAAGTGTGTGTGTATAGAGTCAGTATACATGTGTGTGTGTATGAGAGTCAAGTGTGTGTGTATAGAGTCAGTATACATGTGTGTGTGTGTATGAGAGTCAAGTGTGTGTGTATAGAGTCAGTATACATGTGTGTGTGTGTGTATGAGAGTCAAGTGTGTGTGTATAGAGTCAGTATACATGTGTGTGTGTGTATGAGAGTCAAGTGTGTGTGTATAGAGTCAGTATACATGTGTGTGTGTATGAGAGTCAAGTGTGTGTGAGAGTCAATGTGTGTGTGTATGAGAGTCAAGTGTGTGTGTATAGAGTCAGTATACATGTGTGTGTGTATGAGAGTCAAGTGTGTGTGTATAGAGTCAGTATACATGTGTGTGTGTATGAGAGTCAAGTGTGTGTGTATAGAGTCAGTATACATGTGTGTGTGTATGAGAGTCAAGTGTGTGTGTATAGAGTCAGTATACATGTGTGTGTGTATGAGAGTCAAGTGTGTGTGTATAGAGTCAGTATACATGTGTGTGTGTATGAGAGTCAAGTGTGTGTGTATAGAGTCAGTATACATGTGTGTGTGTATGAGAGTCAAGTGTGTGTGTATAGAGTCAGTATACATGTGTGTGTGTATGAGAGTCAAGTGTGTGTGTATAGAGTCAGTATACATGTGTGTGTGTATGAGAGTCAAGTGTGTGTGTATAGAGTCAGTATACATGTGTGTGTGTATGAGAGTCAAGTGTGTGTGTATAGAGTCAGTATACAAGTGTGTGTGTATAGAGTCAGTATACATGTGTGTGTGTATGAGAGTCAAGTGTGTGTGTATAGAGTCAGTATACATGTGTGTGTGTATGAGAGTCAAGTGTGTGTGTATAGAGTCAGTATACATGTGTGTGTGTATGAGAGTCAAGTGTGTGTGTATAGAGTCAGTATACATGTGTGTGTGTATGAGAGTCAAGTGTGTGTGTATAGAGTCAGTATACATGTGTGTGTGTATGAGAGTCAAGTGTGTGTGTATAGAGTCAGTATACATGTGTGTGTGTGTATGAGAGTCAAGTGTGTGTGTATAGAGTCAGTATACATGTGTGTGTGTATGAGAGTCAAGTGTGTGTGTATAGAGTCAGTATACATGTGTGTGTGTATGAGAGTCAAGTGTGTGTGTATAGAGTCAGTATACATGTGTGTGTGTATGAGAGTCAAGTGTGTGTGTATATAGAGTCAGTATACATGTGTGTGTGTATGAGAGTCAAGTGTGTGTGTATAGAGTCAGTATACATGTGTGTGTGTATGAGAGTCAAGTGTGTGTGTATAGAGTCAGTATACATGTGTGTGTGTATGAGAGTCAAGTGTGTGTGTATAGAGTCAGTATACATGTGTGTGTGTATGAGAGTCAAGTGTGTGTGTATAGAGTCCGTATACATGTGTGTGTGTATGAGAGTCAAGTGTGTGTGTATAGAGTCAGTATACATGTGTGTGTGTATGAGAGTCAAGTGTGTGTGTATAGAGTCAGTATACATGTGTGTGTGTATGAGAGTCAAGTGTGTGTGTATAGAGTCAGTATACATGTGTGTGTGTATGAGAGTCAAGTGTGTGTGTATAGAGTCAGTATACATGTGTGTGTTTATGAGAGTCAAGTGTGTGTGTATAGAGTCAGTATACATGTGTGTGTGTATGAGAGTCAAGTGTGTGTGTATAGAGTCAGTATACATGTGTGTGTGTATGAGAGTCAAGTGTGTGTGTATAGAGTCAGTATACATGTGTGTGTGTATGAGAGTCAAGTGTGTGTGTATAGAGTCAGTATACATGTGTGTGTGTATGAGAGTCAAGTGTGTGTGTATAGAGTCAGTATACATGTGTGTGTGTATGAGAGTCAAGTGTGTGTGTATAGAGTCAGTATACATGTGTGTGTGTATGAGAGTCAAGTGTGTGTGTATAGAGTCAGTATACATGTGTGTGTGTATGAGAGTCAAGTGTGTGTGTATAGAGTATACATGTGTGTGTGTATGAGAGTCAAGTGTGTGTGTATAGAGTCAGTATACATGTGTGTGTGTATGAGAGTCAAGTGTGTGTGTATAGAGTCAGTATACATGTGTGTGTGTATGAGAGTCAAGTGTGTGTGTATAGAGAGTCATGTGTGTGTGTGTATGAGAGTCAAGTGTGTGTGTATAGAGTGTGTGTGTGTATGAGAGTCAAGTGTGTGTGTATAGAGTCAGTATACAAGTGTGTGTGTATAGAGTCAGTATACATGTGTGTGTGTATGAGAGTCAAGTGTGTGTGTATAGAGTCAGTATACATGTGTGTGTGTATGAGAGTCAAGTGTGTGTGTATAGAGTCAGTATACATGTGTGTGTGTATGAGAGTCAAGTGTGTGTGTATAGAGTCAGTATACATGTGTGTGTGTATGAGAGTCAAGTGTGTGTGTATAGAGTCAGTATACATGTGTGTGTGTATGAGAGTCAAGTGTGTGTGTATAGAGTCAGTATACATGTGTGTGTGTATGAGAGTCAAGTGTGTGTGTATAGAGTCAGTATACATGTGTGTGTGTATGAGAGTCAAGTGTGTGTGTATAGAGTCAGTATACATGTGTGTGTGTATGAGAGTCAAGTGTGTGTGTATAGAGTCAGTATACATGTGTGTGTGTATGAGAGTCAAGTGTGTGTGTATATAGAGTCAGTATACATGTGTGTGTGTATGAGAGTCAAGTGTGTGTGTATAGAGTCAGTATACATGTGTGTGTGTATGAGAGTCAAGTGTGTGTGTATAGAGTCAGTATACATGTGTGTGTGTATGAGAGTCAAGTGTGTGTGTATAGAGTCAGTATACATGTGTGTGTGTATGAGAGTCAAGTGTGTGTGTATAGAGTCAGTATACATGTGTGTGTGTATGAGAGTATGTGTGTGTGTGTGTATAGAGTCAAGTGTGTGTGTATAGAGTCAGTATACATGTGTGTGTGTATGAGAGTCAAGTGTGTGTGTATAGAGTCCGTATACATGTGTGTGTGTATGAGAGTCAAGTGTGTGTGTATAGAGTCAGTATACATGTGTGTGTGTATGAGAGTCAAGTGTGTGTGTATAGAGTCAGTATACATGTGTGTGTGTATGAGAGTCAAGTGTGTGTGTATAGAGTCAGTATACATGTGTGTGTGTATGAGAGTCAAGTGTGTGTGTATAGAGTCAGTATACATGTGTGTGTTTATGAGAGTCAAGTGTGTGTGTATAGAGTCAGTATACATGTGTGTGTGTATGAGAGTCAAGTGTGTGTGTATAGAGTCAGTATACATGTGTGTGTGTATGAGAGTCAAGTGTGTGTGTATAGAGTCAGTATACATGTGTGTGTTGGAGTGTCAGTGTATGTGTGTATAGAGTCCTGTGAGTCTGCATAGAGTCCTGTGAGTCTGTATAGAGACAGTGTGTATAGAGACAGTGTGCATGTGTGTGTTTATGAGAGTCAAGTGTGTGTGTATAGAGTCAGTATACATGTGTGTGTGTATGAGAGTCAAGTGTGTGTGTATAGAGTCAGTATACATGTGTGTGTGTATGAGAGTCAAGTGTGTGTGTATAGAGTCAGTATACATGTGTGTGTTGGAGTGTCAGTGTATGTGTGTATAGAGTCCTGTGAGTCTGCATAGAGTCCTGTGAGTCATAGAGACAGTGTGTATAGAGACAGTGTGCATAGAGTCCTGTGAGTCTGTATAGAGACAGTGTGTATAGAGACAGTGTGCATAGAGTCCTGTGAGTGCATAGAGACAGTGTGTGTGTATAGAGTCCTGTGAGTCTGTATAGAGACAGTGTGCATAGAGTCCTGTGAGTCTGCATAGAGACAGTGTGTGTGTATAGAGTCCTGTGAGTCTGTATAGAGACAGTGTGCATAGAGTCCTGTGAGTCTGCATAGAGACAGTGTGTGTGTATAGAGTCCTGTGAGTCTGTATAGAGACAGTGTGTGTGCATAGAGTCCTGTGAGTCTGTATAGAGACAGTGTGCATAGAGTCCTGTGAGTCTGTATAGAGACAGTGTGTGTGTAAAGAGTCCTGTGAGTCTGTATAGAGACAGTGTGTGTGTATAGAGTCCTGTGAGTCTGTATAGAGACAGTGTGTGTGTAAAGAGTCCTGTGAGTCTGTATAGAGAGAGTGTGTGTGTATAGAGTCCTGTGAGTCTGTATAGAGACTGTGTAACATTTGTATTTTTGCACTAAGGGTGAACTCAGTCCGTGTCGCCATCTTGTTAGCTATTTAGCTTGGAGATAGAAGCTGTTCAGGAGCCTGTTGGTGTCAGACTTGATGCACCGGTACCGCTTTCTGTGCGGAAACAGAGAGAGCAGTCTATGGCTTGTGTGGCTGAAGTCCAATGATTTTCCGGGCGTTCCTCTGACACCGCCTGATATAGAGGTCCTGGATGGCAGGGAGCTCAGCTCCAATGATGTACCGGGCTGTCTGCACCACCCTCTGTAGCGCCATGCCATCGAGGGCGGTGCTGTTGCCATACCAGGCAGCGATGCAGCCAGTCCAGATGCTCTCAACGGTGCAGCTGTAGAACTTTGAGGATTTGATGGCCCATTCCTAACCTTTTCAGGGCCCATTCCAAACCTTTTCAGGGCCCATTCCAAACCTTTTGAGGGCCCATTCCAAACCTTTTGAGGGCCCATTCCAAACCTTTTGAGGGCCCATTCCAAACCTTTTCAGGGCCCATTCCAAACCTTTTCAGGGCCCATTCCAAACCTTGTGAGGGCCCATTCCAAACCTTTTCAGGGCCCATTCCAAACCTTTTCAGGGCCCATTCCAAACCTTTTCAGGGCCCACTCCAAACCTTTTGAGGGCCCATTCCAAACCTTTTGAGGGCCCATTCCAAACCTTTTCAGGGCCCATTCAAAACCTTTTGAGGGCCCATTCCAAACCTTTTCAGGGCCCATTCCAAACCTTTTCAGGGCCCATTCCAAACCTTTTCAGGGCCCATTCCAAACCTTTTCAGGGCCCATTCCAAACCTTTTCAGGGCCCATTCCAAACCTTTTGAGGGCCCATTCCAAACCTTTTCAGGGCCCATTCCAAACCTTTTCAGGGCCCATTCCAAACCTTGTGAGGGCCCATTCCAAACCTTTTCAGGGCCCATTCCAAACCTTTTCAGGGCCCATTCCAAACCTTTTCAGGGCCCACTCCAAACCTTTTGAGGGCCCATTCCAAACCTTTTGAGGGCCCATTCCAAACCTTTTCAGGGCCCATTCAAAACCTTTTGAGGGCCCATTCCAAACCTTTTCAGGGCCCATTCCAAACCTTTTCAGGGCCCATTCCAAACCTTTTCAGGGCCCATTCCAAACCTTTTCAGGGCCCATTCCAAACCTGTTCAGGGCCCATTCCAAACCGTTTCAACCTCCTGGGGGGGAAGAGGTGCTCATCAAACAGTCATTCTAGAAGATCTGAATGCCTATTTAAACTGATTTAATCTGATTGATATCAAATAATTGGCATGCAGTTAGGAAACATGAAGAATCATTCACGATTGACCATGATGGCCCGTTTTGAAATGAGGTATGCCTAACATGGTGTTTATTAATGTTTATTGAGAACATATGTGTGGGCTAACACAGTGTTTATAAATGTTTATTGAGACCATATGTGTGGGCTAACACAGTGTTTATTGATGTTATTGAGACCATATGTGTGGGCTAACACAGTGTTTATTGAGACCATATGTGTGGGCTAACACAGTGTTTATTGAGACCACATGTGTGGGCTAACACAGTGTTTATTAATGTTTATTGAGCCACATGTGTGGGCTAACACAGTGTTTATTAATGTTTATTGAGACCACATGTGTGGGCTAACACAGTGTTTATTCATGTTTATTGAGAACATAATGTCAAGGCAAAGCCTCAGCCACCCATTCACTCTGACATAAGGCAGGAGGACCCAATCGAAATACACATTTAGCAATTCTAACAGGAAATGAACAAAAATGCAATGACTTGCCATTGCAAACATTTGACCACATTCAGCGTACCAAGTAGCCTAACAGGTGGTCTAAAGCTTACATGCAAATGTTTCATATTGATTATTTTCAGAAAAGAGATATCTAACAGGAAGCGAGCTGCAATAAATCATTAAATGATCATTTGAAAACAAAGTCCACCCACTGATCCTTCTTTATGAAATGGGCAATGGCAGGGTCCTAGAGTTTGTCCATTGATTTTAAATCCAAGAGAAGTACTTTCTCGATTGAGATCAAAGCCAAGGCTGCCAGTCGGGCCTGTCCAGTTGTGTTCCTGCACTACGTCTCGATCCGTTTCAGGGCGGAGAATGTCCTTTCATCAGAGCCCGTGGACATGGGAATGGTCGAGACCAGACAGGTTAGCAGATACACTTGGTACATACTCTCATTCAGCGGTCGGCCGGGCTCCTACCCTGGAAGTCAGGCAAGGAGTACATCACTGTGAGTTCAGTGTTGAGCCGCGGCAAAGTGGGGCCCATATCTTTCCTTGAGACTTGAGAACTCAGTGTTGGGGAAGGTTTCCCTGTATTTGGGGAAGGTTTCCCTGTATCTGGGGAAGGTTTCCCTGTATCTGGGGAAGGTTTCCCTGTATTTGGGGAAGGTTT